>NW_015151137.1:193029-245629 GCF_000732505.1 Cyprinodon variegatus
GTTGTCTCCTCTCACACCTGCACCTTGTCAGCTCGTTAGCCCTGCCTTCGTCTCAGTCAGCTATATATACTCTCCCTCTGCTCTCACTCTTTGTTGTTTCCTTGTCTTTGCTGTCCTCCCATGCTGTTGTCCACCTACCTCGTCTCTCCCAGGCACCTCGTGTTTGGTTTCCCCGAGATGTCTCCATAGTTCTGGTTTGCCTTTCATTATTAGTTGAATTTTTGCATTCCTGCCTTTGTTTACTGTTTTGCCCCAATAAACTGCAAGAAATCTCCTCAGCCTCTCTGCCTCTGCATTTTGGGTCCTTAAACCACAACGAAACCCTGACACCTTGTACATTTTAACAGAGGAAATGTCTTTACTTTATGATATGACAAGCATATTTTGGTTCTTGAGGGTAATAAAATTGTTCTGATATGCCAGATTCGGCCTGCAGGCCTTGAGTTTGACGCAAGTTTTGGATCATCAATAACATTTTACTAAAGGGTTTTTTTTTGTTTACAAATTATTATTTTTTTTTTTTCACACAGACAAGACACTAAAGGCATAAAGGTAAGCTCTACTAGCAGACCAACACATTGTACTTCAGCCTAAGTGAATCAGTAAAACATGTATCCGTCTGGAAAGGTTTTAAATACTATTTCTAAAGCTTGGGAAAATCACAGTTAAAGCCATCATCTGCAAGAGAGTGGATGCACATCAGAAGAGTGAGGAGTACATTAATGACTCATCTAGGAGGTTGCAGAAGATTTTAAAGCAATTATATAAAGCACTGCAGGCCTCACTGCTTCAGTGAAGGTCAGGGTTTACGCTTGAACAACAAAAATTAAAATTAGCAAAAAGAAATGTATCTATGAAAGAGGCTAAAACTACTGCTGATCAACAAGGACTTAAAGGCCTGTTATGAGTCCAAAGACTTCTGGAAAAATATTATGAGAACTAAAGTGACAAAAGATAAATGTTTTATATATATGCTGATTCTGTCTGACAAAAAACTAAAACATTTATTAACAACATACAGTTAAAGTGGGATGGTCTGGAGCCATTTTGCTGATCGTGAACTTGGGCAACTTGCTGTAATGATGGAAAGAAGAATTCTGCTCTCTACCAGAATATGGTTATCAAAATGTTTACTTTATGCATGAGCTCATGTGGGTTATACAGGAGCTTAATGGAAGGAAAAACACCAGCAAATCCAACTCTGGGTAGAGAAAAAAACAAACTGGAGGTTTCCAAGTGGCCTACTGAAAGTTCAGACTAAAATCTGATTAAATTTTTTTAAATATTTTCCAAATTAGGGACTGCTTATATTTAAAAATGCAAAATATGGAAAAAAGCAAAGAGTGCTCCAAAACTCTTCAACATTGGTATAAAAGGTAAATCACCAGATTTATAAATTAGATTTACAGGGAACTGACTCATTAACATAATAATCAGGCTGGTATGAATGGCTCTTTTTTCATTTATTAAGTCAAACCATTTGTAGATTTGGTGAACCATCATCTGATTTAAAAAAAATGCTCATTTTAAAATTTCCCCCTAAAATAAAACAAAAACAGAAGAGCCCGTGTAACAATAAACACTTTTAAATTCATGATTTACAAAGTAGATCTTATTAAAAATGACTGAGAGGACCACTCACTTCCATCCAGTCAATGAAGCATGCAATCTCTTTTCCCACTGCTTTGGTTTTCTCAGCTGCAACAGCATAATGGTTCTGAGCCGAGCTGAGCCAGTCAACCACAACAACGTTGGCCATCGGCTCTCTCTGGTACAGTGCCGACACCAACTTTGGCATCCAGCTTTCAAACATACCGCTCAGCTGTTGGCAAGACACTCAAAACTTTAAAGACCGAAACAGGTTATTAAGCCACGGAAACTTTGAAATAACATCTAACTGGGGTTTTAAAGGTCCCTGTACTCACCGTCCATCCGTGGATCACCAGGAAGGTCTTGGATGTGCTGCTGTAGTTACATGCAGCCAGGGTTTCTGGCTGCCCAGGAATAATATAGCAGAGGTCATCACCGGGATGGGATGGATTACGAAGGGAGAATTTTGCTAAAGGTGCATGATGGTCATCCTTTCCATCAATTAAATCTTTCAGAGGGTCAAATAAGTTGCCTGGATGAAAAGAATTCCTCTTTAACAAATATCAGAAGAAACACTAAAAGAAGATGCCTAACTAAATAACTACAGAAGAACCCTGCAGAGTTCCTCTGTAAAAAAAAAAAAAAAAAGCTTTATGATTAGATAAGAATAGAGCTAAAAGGTTCACTTGGCCAGAGCAGACTTTTACATACTCGACTGATGCTTTTTTTTTCTTTTTTTTTACCTTTGTTCCTACAGACTGAGACTTTAATTACGGTACTCTGGTCCCATTGATCCTTCCATACCACTGATCCTTAACCAGCTGAGCCCATTTTGGGATGATTTTCAAAGTACCGGTAAGGAACTCAGCAACTGGCAAGGACCACAGGAAAACTCTGGACTTAAATCTTCTCATTACAAAATATTGCAAAAGAATTTTATTTTTAGTTTTTTCCCAATTTATCAGCAATCAGCCAGCGAGTTCTTCTTTGCATTTTAACTGGATTTTATTAGATAGACCAGCAAACTGCAGCAGATAAATGTGAAGTGGGATGAATTTATACAATTATACATGGTATTCCATTTAGGTATCTGATAAATGTGTCATGTACTTGTTTTTATAGTTGTGAAGGCAAAACTTAAAAGAACTAACATTTGCTGCCATTACAGCAGCTAATGTTTTGGCCGTTACGTCACCCAATTTGCACATATGAAAACGTAAATTGTTGTCCTTATTTCACCCAACAGCTTAAGCTCATTAACATTGGATGTTAATGAGCTTAAGCTTAAAAAAATAATTGTTCCAGTCTAGACCTGGTCCCCTTCTTTCAGTTTTTTTTTTTTTAGTTTAGATCTAAAACATCTGCTCTGCCTCTATGTTTGATGTTCTGTTCTGAAAGATATACGTCAAACCCAGTCTCAAGTCTTTTGCGGTTTCCAAAATTTATTTTGAGGCTTTTTTTTTCCAGGACTGTCGTGCAATTAACTCCCTCCATAATCGACTCTAAATCTTCCGGTTCCTGACCCTGTTACTGGCATTGCCACAGCATGATGTTTCCACCACTGTGTTTCACAGAGGTGTGCAGAGAGTGAATTGAACAACAGATAGCTTCAACAACAGAAGTCATGATTTAGGCTCATCTTATAAATGCAACGTAATACAAAAAATATTATTTTACCTATTTCAATTCATTCCTCAAGGATTTTTTTGAGGGGTATCAGAATAATGAGGGGGGGGTGCACACATGACTAATATTGAATATTAGCTAAAAAGGAGTATCACTTTCCAATGATGTACTATTTAGTGTTGAAACAATATATTTTGTGTCTCAGTGTAAATGCACACTCCATTATTTTCCACTCATAAATGTCCCTATATCTGTCTCTCTAATAATAAGTTGAGTAGCCTAGTCATAAATGAATAAAAAAAGATTAGTTTGGGCATCAACAGGTGGTTTTCATTCAAATTTGGCCACAATCATGGGCAATTCTAGACAGGGGCCAACAGGGGCCAGGGCCCCTGTAGATCACGTCCTGGCCCCTATTAGGGCCCCTGTACTGAAGACATAATACTCAAAGAAATTCTAATGATGATGTGCGCTGGAACAGACAGGGTTACTGATAGATCCTTTGGATCTATTTCATTTTTTTTTCCTTTAAAAATTCTGCTTTACTAATTATTTAAAAACAATAAGGTGATAGCTTAGGATCCCAGTTTTCATCTGCTAAATGTTTTTTTCAAAACAAATAAAAAAAATACTTAGTTCTAATTCAGATTTTATAGAAAACGGTAATTTTAACTTAAATTAAGTCAAAAATATGTAAAATTCGTAAATTACGAATGTATATTGACCTAATAAGGCATAGAATTTTAATCAAACCTAATTAAATAAAAATTTCACTTCATGCTATCTTATTATATATTTGAATCCCTTGCCCTGTTTTTTTTATTTCATGCTTTACTGTGCCCCCATGAAAACAGGCTTGCCCCCCTCCTGGCCCCCTGGCACATCTAGAACCGCCACTGGACAAAATTACAAAAATCATTAAGGCATTAATTATCATCTGAACTTTTTAATTTTTTTTATTTATTTATTTTTTGTTTGCTTTAGAGATAGGAAGACTTGTCAATATAAATGTGGGCTCACCAAATGCAGAATCGGTGAGATCTTCTTCCAGGGAAGTTATTTTTTGCGCATCTACATTCACCAACAGGAAGCACAGAGACCAAAGCTGCCAGGCTCTCATCTCTTCCAGCCGCGCTGTTTTTAGCGAAACCCTCTAATCAATTTCAATCTCGCGCCCCAGAGGACAGTATGGATATAAGGATCCTTCCTGCTGAGCGCTCAGCGCTGTTATCTGAACCACCTTCAACTGGATGCGTCTTAAATAGCGGATGGAAACTTCTGCATCGCCATTGGCTGCGCACCTCCGGGCGGGAGCTAAATGATTAGGCTGCTTTATGGGAGAAGTTCCAACACAGAGTGTGGAGGAGGATAGACTTTTATTTACAAAAATAACAAAAAAATAAAATCAATAAATCATCAACTAGGAAGGGTTTTAGATAAGTGTGAGTCATTTCATGTTTAAAGACTGGGACCAGGTAAATAAGCATATTACTCATCCATACCTGTTACAGATTACTTTTACAGGATTCATTAATAGAAAAGATTATTATTTTTGGTATACCTATAAAATGTTTAAAGGATATGTTTTATATATTATCTTTAGTTTAGTTTGACCCTTTCAGGTAATTCAAGTACAACTTATGCAGAATGAACTTAAAAAATGTAGAGGGACGTTTTTGTGCGTCTATTTCATTTCATTTATCAGCCTGTTTAATAGGGACAGTGCATATTAATGAACCTCTACAATGTAGATATGCCAGACTGTAGCATGAGTGCTCATTTAAATCAGCAGTCCTGCAGGTGACCAAGAAAAACACAATAGACAGAAAGGCCTAGCATTATACATATGTATACATGAACATGGGCACAAACGAACATGCATTACATAGTCGCCTGCATGCATGTACACACACACTCAAGCAAATACTAAATTAACAATAAAGACATATCAAATGCCATCGTGAGGACAGTCTACTGATAGCCACAGGTTTGGTTTTCTTTCATCCATCTTGTGACTTAAATATGTTGTATGATTTTGAGTTTCTTAATCTTTTCCAGTATTTAGCACCAGTGATTGTGAATATTATCTATCCAAAAGCAGTGCACCTATGGCACTTCATAGTCCCCTTGATCTGCGGCCCTGGTGGCCATTTTATTGATAGTCCGAGATTTAATAGTCTATCGAGGGAGGCAGGGCCAGTCCCCCTAACACCTTATGAATCAGGGAAGAGTTCTTTGAGGTAACAAAGTTATCAACATTAAGAAACTTAAATTTATCTAAAACAATACAGTGCTGGAAACTAAACAATTTTCAATCAAAAGTTTTTATGGCTTTCTTAAAAAGAGATCCTATGAATTGGAGTGTTGTATCACTAGTTAGAGACCAAGAGGTTACACAATATTCAATGTGAGAAAAAAAATAGTGAATGTAGAAACATCTTAGCAACATGAAGGGACAGTTTTGCAAACTAAATTTGACTTTTTGTTAGTAACTTCCATATGATTTCAGGCATGTCTCGAAGACATAAAAACCTGGACGAATCTTAACTTTCTGCTCCTGGATGCAGAAAAAACAGAAGTTATAGTCTTTGAACCAGAGTCTTTGAAAAAGAAGCTGATTAGTCACTTCATTTGGATGGGATTAAATTGACATCAGATAATAAAGTGAACAGTCTTGGTGTTATTTTTGATCAGGACCATCATATAAATCCCATATCAAAAAGGTTTATAGAATTTCCTTCTTTCATGCGGAATATTGCAAAAATTAGGACTATCCTGTCTAAGGGTGATGCTGAGAAACTAGTCCATGCATATGTTTCTTCAAGGCTGGACTTTTGTAATTCTTTACTATCAGGAAGTCCACAAACTGTAGTAAAAAGCCTTCAGCTGATCCAAAATGCTGCAGCCAGAGTTCTGATGAAAATTAAATATAGAGACATCATATCTCTCCTATCCCAGCTTCTCTTCATTGGCTTCCTGTTAAATCCAGAACAGAATTTAAAATCCTCCTTCTCACATATAAATCCTTAAATGGCCAAGCTTCATCTTATATCAGAGATATGATTGTTCCTTATGTTCCTAACAGAGCACTTTGCTCTCAATCTGCAGGTTTACTAGTGATTCCTAGACAGACAGTTGCCTTTTGTATCTTTGCTTCTTTCTCTGTGTCTGCTTCTGTCTCCTTGAACCCCGGTCGGCCTCGGCAGATGGCCGCTCACACTGAGCCTGGTTCTGCTAGAGGTTTCTTCCTGTTAAAAGGGATTTTTTCCTCTCCACTGTCGCTACAAGCATGCTTGCTGTGAGGGATTGCTGAAGAGTCAATGAGTAGATGCAATCAGCTGGTTTTCCTTAGATAGAAAACTTTGTATCAATTTGACTGTATCATCTAAGGTAAGTGCCTTTCAATGACATGTGTTGTGATTTGGGGCTATATAAATAAACTATATTGAACTGAATTTAAAATTAAGAAATCAAGATGCCAGAGTCTGGAGAGAAGTCATTGATTGTTTGGGATGTCATAGCATTTGCTAGCTTGGTCCACTTTGTTTTCTGTAATCAAGGACAGTATAAGGGCACTTCATGCGTCGATCTGCTGCAGAACTTGGCATATAGAAATATGTATGAAATATATATTACCACTACAAGAAAAAAATGATTGTTTACATGTTAATATGTATAAGAAAGTAAACAATTATGCAAATTATTATAATTAACAGAGACAATTTGCATGATGTCATCACAAAGCCATTGGAATGACTGTGTGCTTATTTCATGTTGGCTAATAGTGAGCAAGGTTTTATTCAAGTAAAACTTCTACACTTTTTCCCTGCATTTGAAAAGCAATGTTCCAAAACAAAAACTGCTCCTCTCACAGTGATGTAAGTATTTCAGATGTTGGTCCCAGTGAACACCAGCTGGCTGATGAGCTGTTACCCTTCTCTGAACATGACAACACTTCCTTGAAAAGCAGTGACTGCATTTGTTTTTCAGCCTCTGTTGCTGCAGTCCAGCTACAGTCCCCTTTTGCAAGTAAGAAATTCTGATTGGATAAAGAAAAGAATGTGGGGAGGTCTACAGCAGAGATTTCCAGGCTCCAGGAGAGAGGAAAGAGGACTGGCAGTATCTCATAAGTTGGAGAAAAATTCTTTGATTTTTATGTTCTTCCAGGACTTATTCCCAAATCTTATTTCTAGGAATGGCTCATATTATTGTTTTGCACAAGTCAGATGCTGTGAGTACTGTGAGGTTTAAACAATTATTATTCATATTCTGCTCATTCTTTCAGTTTTTGAGAAAGCAACAGATTCAATTTTTTTATTTCTTTTAGTTAGGTATGTAGTAAGAAGTTTAGTTTTAGTTTTCTTAGATGCAGTTAAGGACAAAAAATAGTCAAACTTATGACAGATTAGCTTTAAAGTAATATTTAAGCCTAATTATTTCTTAAGACTCAGAATCCTACATTAAAAGTGACCCAACTTAAGTTTTGATTCGACCTGTGATTTAAAAGTTAGGGTAATATTTGGGCTTATCAGAAATATTTTAAAATACCTATTGGAAACACAAGAAAGCTAACTAACATTTATATAAAAAAACAGTTTATCTGATTGTTGAGGAGGGCATCCCTTTTTCACAGGAGGCAATTTTAGACAAATGCATTTCTAAATATTTAACTTCTTGGTTTAATATAAGACATTCTAAATCTGACAGGATTTAGATTGCAAAGATTTTATGTCTTTTCAAATTTTCACCAGTTTGACACTTTACACTAGAAACCTGGGATTTTATGTAGTGGACAGACACTATGTTGTGCATGTGGTTCTTTCAATATATTACATAGCACTGTTTAATTCATGACTCAAGCACAAATCCTGAAGGTCACAATGGAAATCCCATAATCATGGTAAAGCATTGGGTTGGCAGCATCATTCACATGGGGATGATTAGGGTTCATGGAAAACTGGATGAGGCTAAAAGCAGGTCGATCCTGCAGGAAAGCCTGCAAGAAAAACAAGAACAAAACTTGGAACTTTGATGGAGGTTAACTTATAAGCAGAAAAACACGGGCGATAAATTTGATTAGAATGGTCTAATTAAATTTCGGATCTAAATGCAATTGAGAATCCAACAGAAGCATAGCCCTGTAGATGCTGAGATTAACGCCATTTAGACCCCACCTCTGATGGAGGTGTTGGTGATAAAGATAAAGAGTCAGAATCTGCAGGGGAGGTAAGTCCAGACTAATAAATAGGGCTTCATATTTGTGCAAAGAAAGAAACTTTTAACACGTTTACAGGTCGTATCGGCCAGAAAATGTGTCTGACTTATCTGTTCTGTCATCATATATGTTAAACAGATTTTTTTCACCTTCCTCCTCATAAAGCAGCTGTCAGCAGTCGCTTCTGAGAACAGAGGGAATGAATCTTAACATTTCCGTTATGCATAAAGAGCAGTTGGAAAGTACATAATTGCACCTGGTGGTTATTGTCTGATAATTAAATATTTTTTTGGCTTTAAAGTCATTAAATCAAGATTTAAAAAAGGTAAAAGGAGCAGATTCATCAATGGGAAATATTCCAGATCTAAAAACAAGACATGGCCAGATGTGTTGGAGTTATTTTCCCAAGTATCCTTGTTTGGAAAGCAGGTCAAGCCAAGTGAATGTTTTGTCTGGATAATACAATCACTTGAGGATATGATTAGCTCCAAGGCATCTGTCAGCTAATGGGTTAGATTTGACTTTTAGGTTCCAAACCAGCAGATAAAGCCAATATAAATAGTTGTTCAGAAAACCCATGGAGTGGATGTAATGTCCTGCATAGCATTTCCTGTCGCACCTCTTCTAGTCCACATGGGTCAGCAGATATAGTTCTTCATCAAATATCAGTCGATTAACTTCTTCTTCTCGTTGCAAAAGACTTTTCAGCATTTTTACAACTCACTGAGAATCTCTTTAATGTGAGCTTATCACACCCTCAAAGATTTAGAAACACAAAATGTTGTTTACTCTTAGCCTTGCCAACATGTAGTAGAGTTATATCATCTGTTTTTAACAGCAGTCAGTTATATTCTGGATGAACATGACCTAAGTAGACATTTATAGGCCTCAAGGGGAGGTTCTGGAGTTTGACTGTATAACAGCAGAAACAACCTACACTGTTACAGGTCAATGATGCATCTGATTTTACTGAGAACCATAAAAAATCAGAACACACTTTTGGGGCTCTGTTCTTTGTTTACCTGATGTAGGGTGACAGTGGCTTCAGATGTCAGAGTTTGCCCATAAATCAAAGGGTTGACGGTTCAGGTCCTGGCTCTCAAGGCCGTTGTGTCTTTAGGCAAGACACTTCACCTGCTTTTTCTACTGATTGTGGTCAGAGGGCCTGGAGATGCCAGTGTATGGCAGCCTTGCTTCGGTTAGTGAGCCCCAGGGCAACTGTGGCTACAATGTATTTTGCTACCATCAGTGTTTGTGTAAATGGGTGAATGACTGAATGTAGTATAAAGCACTTTGGTCAAGTAATCTGATTTGAAAAAGCGCTATATAAATACAGGCCATTTACCATTTGATCATCTCCATTTTTCAATATGGTCAGTAGATACCTGTTTAGTAGTACCTGTATGATACCTTCGGTTACTTTCCCTTGAGATATGACCATAAGCCTAATGTTTATGGATGAGGCATGTAAAGTTTAGGCTAGAGGATTCAATATTACTTAATTAACTTCCCATTGGGAACTACTTCAAGTGTGTAATCCGGGTATGGATTGTAAGAAAGGTGGCTTCCTGCCCCTTGTGGAGTTTCCTAAGAGTCATTGAAGTGTTTTTTGGCTCAAATTAGATGCAATTGTGGAGGCAAAACAAAGTTTTCCATCCATCTATTTTTTTCCCACCTCTATATTAGCGTCACGGTGGCGTCATCTCCAGCAGTCTATTGGCGAAAGGCAGGGTCCACCCTGGACAGGTCAACTGTTACAGGACAAGGTGCTTTCTGAATTGCAATTTATGAACTTCTAGGAGAGGGCTGGCTTTGAGGAGTTCACAGGATTCTGGTTAGGCTGGTGGAAGAAAGCTGAGTCTTGTTCAGGGAGAGCTGAGGTAGGCTGATTGGTACTAAACAGAAAAAATGAAGATAATAATAGGATCTTCCAGCATTTGGATCAGAAGCAAACTTCAGGGCCTGGTGACATCTTCCCTGACCATCTTCCCTCCTGTCTCAAATGCTCCACCATCCTCTTGCCTCTCAAGCAATGCCCCATTACAGGGTTAATTGACTTCAGAACTGTTGCTCTGATATCTCTGGTCATGAAATCCTTTAAGCATTTGGTGCTGAAACATTTGAAGTAAATTCCAGGCTGGACCCCCTGCAATTTGCCTACCAGCCAAACAAGTTGGCGGAGGATACAGTCAAAGTACATATCATCCTGCACCACCTCAACAATCCAGAGAAACATAGCAGGATCATATTTGTAAACTTAAGCTTAGGCCTCAGCATCATCAACCCAGCATCCTCCATCAGACGCTTACCAAGATCTCAGGGTTATAATTAATCTGTTGGTCACCAGTTTTCTGATTGATCTTCAGCAATGAATGAGTCTGAGAGCATCTCTCCTTCTCAAACACCAACATCACTGGAGCTCCACAGGTGTGTGTTCCATACATAAATGATTTAGCCTCAGCTGACCTGAGTATGAAGCTCCTGAAGTTTGCAGATGGCACCACAAAACATTGACATAAACAATAAATCTACGTATAGACAAGATATGGACCAAATGGACCACCCAATGTCTCAGAACTACCTTCAGTTAAACTCACTAGTGACAGTGGGGAGGAGGGCATAATGTAGTCTGTTTTGCATTAATCAACCTAGCTGTGGTTTGGAATTAGTCGAAACTGCAACAATTAGGTCTATAGAAAGAATCAATAGTGCTTATCCTCCCTCTCTTCAAGACCCATAGTCTTCTAGGGCCAGAAAAAGGCCAAGTAACACCTTTAAACTCCAAACCTCCTGTTCAGAAGGTGTTAGCCTTTTACCCTAGCACCTGGGAGATGTAGAGTCAAAAAGTCATTTCCATGTCATATATTTGTTCTGCCCAGCCACTAAACCAGGTGAGTTCAATCTTTAATTCAGTGGACTTACTTGGTTCAGTGGCTTCTTCAGTGGTTTCTTATACTAAAAAGTATTATAGGTTTGTAGACACATAAACCTGTGCATACTGCCCCTGACATTGTTTTATCACTTTTAAGTGTTTTTTACAAACCTGGGTGTGATTTATGATTAAAGTAACAATTACATTTAAATTAAATCAGTTTATTTATATAGCACCAGATCACAACACAAATCACCCAGAAAACCAGTTGATTTTATCCAGTCATTGACTTTAAGGACATGCTCTACTTGGATGAGCTTGCAGCGATGGTTTTTGTTTGTACTTTTCATCGTTGATATTTCAGGAATTCCTCACGTTGAACTTTCATGTAGTGACAGTGGAGACAGAAAATAAAGATACATTTCTTTTTTGTCCATACACTCTTGGTCATTGAAGTTTATTCAGATTCTTTTTTGCCACATTGTTTTTAGAATACATTATAAAACTTAGCAAACCTGTAAATCAATTACCGGTATATGGGCTTTTGTTGTAAAACTGCAAGGTGGCGATGGCTTAGCTGAATATGATAAATGCAAAGTTATGTATTTGATGTGCAAAGTGGTCAAGTTAGGCATAGTTTTTATATATTCATAAGCTAGATACTGGAAAGGTTTTGGGATGTATCAAATATATATCAATAGGCTTTACAGGTACACATACTCCACCTTGGCTGTGTAAGGGTCTGAGGGAATTATCCAACAATAAGGGGTTTTGATTATCCAGAAGGTTATTAATTAAACTTGGTCAGTATCTGAATATTAAGTTAATTTTATGATATGATGTGCTGCAACAATTTGTCCCCTGCAAAGCAGCAATTTATACATCTGGAAAAACTTTGTCTTTTACAATGAGACATATAATGTGCCCAAACGAGCATAAAAACTGTGCTGGGAGATTAACATTAACGGGAGATGAATGTTGTTATGTGCATTATAACAAGACGCTCGTCCTGCAAGCATAACCTTTGGATTTTTTTTTCAGTTCTACATGCTTCATTTTAAAACTGGAGATAGGGTATCTGAAAAGAGACTTAACAGTGGGAAATAATTGACTTTTGAGAGGTGTTCTGTGAGGCAGTGTGTGCCTTACAAAAGCTGGAGGAAATGATGTTCTCTGTGTGTACAAGCAGGGACAATTTGTAACAGAACAATACATGGTTATAAAGAGAGGAAGAGGAGGAGAGAAATTGCATAAGAGGGACTATAATTAATCTACATTGATCAGTTTTAGGTATCATTTGTTGGGGGTTTTGAACTTCTTTTAGACTTTTCTTGAAGTGTGGTATTTTATGTATTGAGTGAGCCTCACCTGTCAGTCCTCAAAGGGCAGACTAGTCTCACCTATCTTATGTTTGATTCTATTGTACATCCAATAATCTCCCTGTCCGTCTGCGTATTCTAAAGACCTTTTTCAGTTCCTACCAGACCATCCTACATTGGTCCCAGGTTAAGAGGAATGTAGGCTTTGGGTGTTCCCAGCGTCTTCTCATGACTTGTCGAGGAAACCACATAAGGGAGATCAGCATAAGGAATTCTAATGTGATGCCCCAATCCCTTCGGCTACATGCCTGTCAGTGTTCTGCACAGATGTGATTCTGACAAACATATAGCCTGCATTCTGGGGATGCAGGAGGTATGCACAATGCATAAAATCTGTTTTTTACGTTTCCCCCATAATGTTATCTTTAACCAGGAAGACAAATTTATTTCAGCTAACCTATTTTTTAGCCAAGTAAATATTTTGAATTCCACGAGTGTATACAGTGGAAATGCTGCTGGCTCATCACACAGCCCCAATTGTCATCATTTTATCACTCCCTCGACTCGTCAAGCTGAATTGCCATATAGAGAGTTCCCACATGACATCACCCTCCCTCTGTGCCTCCATTGTGAACGTACAATGGAACTGGAAGCAGCTTTGCAATTCACTGATTGCACATGGAAGAACCACAATGGATGAATATTAATGGTTTCGAAGATGTAAAACAAAAAAAAAAAAACAGTAAAACATTAAAGAGGAGTAATTACATTCTGAAAATTAGAGGAAGTGAATTTGAGCAAACTTTTCTACTAAGCATGAAGCTTCCAAGATTGTGGTATGGATTTGCTCTCATCACTTTGTTGCTGGTAAAAGAAAACAAAATCAGTTTCAAAAACATACATAGAGCATTAGGAAGGTAAAGCTAAATCCAGGTAAATTATGGAAAGTAGAACAAAGCAGCTAGCTATCACAGCTAAATGTACACATTTCTGTCACATGATCATAAAAAACCTTCATGTAATTTGAAATTTACATGAAATCCAATTTTGACAAATGGAGAGACAAACAAATGAAGATCATACAAGCAAATAAGTGTTTTATATGGAAAAATAACACTGTTTACTTACCTAACATTTTGAATTTATACATCTATGGATCTCTGCCAGCAACAGCTGCCGCTCATAAAGCTGTTCCTGGGTAACGCTGTTTACCAGTAAACTATCAACCTGGCGAATTTCCAGAATCACTTATTTGCTGTCTGATCTTGTGAGAGCTGTCCTAAGAAGTCAGCCAATATGAGCCTGTAACTATTTTACTTTGCAAATGTGGTGAGGTATACAAAAGGACTCGGAGAGGATTCCATATTCAGACTCCTGGGGAAACTCATGCACATTGATCAGTCCGCCAAACGGATATCCCCTTGGCCAAATAGCCAAGACACATCATGAGTCGGAGGCAAAGTGTCAGGACCCCACATTGTCACACAAGCAATAAATGGAGAGACCTATGATTGACTTTAATAATTACAGAGAGGTGTGGGAATAAAAAGGAAGAAAAAAAACCTAGCTGCCAATAAAGGTTTATAACGTAATAAGGTGTGTTAGACGTAAATACCAAATAGCCTCTCTTTGGAAAAAGAGATACAAAACATGAAAAATGTCAACACTAATAATTTTACAAAAGTAAAGTTAAACACAGAACATAACTTTAAGATACTACTGCAGAGTCCGTTCAACTCTTTCCTTATAAAACCTTTAGTACTTATTACACCCTTTAGTTGGTATGACAGGTTGACATAGTGATTCATAACCAGACTCAAATGTTTGGCTGATTTTCTAAACCTATTATTGATGGAAATATGAAATATTTAATATGAAAACGTTAGGGATCATCTTAGGTCTATCTGCAGAAACCACCTATTTTTAAATCCTAACATTGATTTTTAAGAGATCAACTTAGGGAACCCACTACCCCGTTAGTATCTTTAAGCCTGAATAAATTTTATCGGTGTCCTCTTTTAAGATAAAATTCATTTAAAGATGACAGTACATTTTTTTATTGATTTTCTTGATGAGCTCTTGCTCTTATCTTGTTCAGAGTCTTAAAATCTGTTAGGTTGGTTAGAGGACAGGTGCGTCAAAGGTTTCATGGTCGTCAATTGTTCAGCATTGTGAGAGGAGCAGGCATGCATCTTCATCTTTAGAATTTAGAGGCTGTTGTTTCAAATCATTGAAGATGACCAGGGTCCACCTGATGGAAACAGCAGGTGGACAGGCCCTAGCCAGGTTTCTGTGAAATCCCCACAGTCCAAAGTACTTTTAAAGCAAATGATTATTGAAAACTTTAACAACCTAACAACGTGAACAGGAAGGGATACCTTGGTGTGGGGTGTAGCTCTTTATTTAACCATTCCTGGGTTCTATTTTTTAAACAGTTCACCAGATTTCAGAGCATGGAGCTCGGCCTGATCAAACCTTTCAAATCTTGTTCGTGAAAAAACATTAAAAGTGTTTTACTTATTGAAATACAAACAGCAATGCAAGCCTGCCAACATATATTACAGTTTCATATACAAATATATAAATGTACAATCAATAAATACAGTACAAAGCTTTCTTCTTGAGATGTTTGGTGGACAACATATTGGCCAGTCCATCAAATATTTTAAAGGCTTGGTTGGTGTTTTATTTCAAGATCAATTTCTGGTCAGCAGGATGAGGTGGAACAATATATCTGGAGGGGTTCGCAAAATACCAGATTTAAAGAATGCAAATCCCTAATGGAGAGCAGTCTGACCAATCTTGAGATCAATCTAAGAAAAACAAGACTTCAAGAGATTAGGTGTGAACAGGTGGCTCATGTTAAAAAACGAAGGATTGCTGATGCTGATTACAGTATTTACAAGGAATGATGTGATTGACTTCAGTAGATAGCAAATGTTTCTTTGGTCCCTGTCGTTTGTTGGTATATAGTGGTTAAAAAAACACAAACTGGGCACAAAACTATTGATTAAACTAAAGCAAACACAGAAATGTGCCATGATCATGCCTATCACTATGAATCATTTACATGTTATCAATAATCCAAGTTCACATAGGCAAAGGAAACATATCATTTCAGGGTTCTGAAATACAACACAGTCGTTAAAGCAGTACATACAGAATACATGAGCATAAACAATGATTACAATTCAGCCAAAGCTACGTAAAGTGGAGAGTTGTTCAAAGAAATTTCAATCATCATAAAGGAAGCCAGTAACATATTTGCAGCTGCAGAACTTGAAAAGAGACCCAGGAAGTCAGGAGAACACTGATTACATAAACCGTGAATGAGGTTGGGTTGGTTTCATTGGAAGCTCAGGAGGGGGGAAATAGGAAGAAAGGAGCATTCATTAAGCGTCCAGGTTTCTGCAAAGGATTCCCCAGTGTTTCTGTGTGCTGTCCATCTTTGGCTACGCAACTAGAGATGGATGATTCAATTCACCTGGTGGGTAAATTCATAAAGTTTCTTCAAGCTTCGTTCTGGTTGAACAGACTACCCTGTGTCTTGAGTCTGTGCATCCTGTTGATAAAAAAAAATATTAAATCAGACACAATACTAACACTGGTTTATTGGGACTCGATCTGCTGAGAGATCAATGAAAGTAACTACCTTCTTTCTTTACGGCTCAGATTGTCTTCTTTCGACTTGACAAAGACTGCATTTTCCCCTCCCCTGACGAGGTAAGCAAACTCTCCTTCCTTCGCATTGAAGATAACCCTGTTATCACACAGAAAAAAAGATTTTAAGTCATCAGGCTTTCATGTTAGCAAGACTTTGTGTTGTAATGCAATGACCGAACACTCACTTGGACTGAGTCTCCCCACACTTGATGCGGAGCTTTCGGAGGTGAAACTTGCTGCTGCCCCAAAAGTCAGACCAGCTGAAGAATGCATCCTTCTCCCATCGGATCTTGACAATCATCAGGTCACCAATGTCCACGTCGGTGGTTATCAGGAAGGACAAGGTGGTGTTACCATCCAGGGTGGGGCTAAAGGGTCAATGGAGGTTTAAAATGTTTAGTTTGCTACATTATATTGCTGTTATTGGTCATAAAGATGCACTAAGAAAATAGCTGCTGATCAAATAAGCAATAATGCCTAAAAGATAACAGCTTTCCAATAATAAGGGGAAGCTCTTTGTTTTTTGGGATGAGCTGAGCTAAACAATCTTTGATGTTAAAGTTTTGACTAAGGTAAAAACACTTAAAGGTTTTGGAGATCTCACAATAATGGTAAAGATATACCTTCACTAAAGGGAAATAAAAGGCACTGCTAATTGCAGGATAATCCTAACAACTGTACCAATACAAGTTCATGAAGACAACTTGAACCTCTGTAATCCTTTGTATTAAAACATTTGTGAAATCCTTTTTACTCCGGAGCTAATAACCTGCTCTCTAAAACACACAGTATAACATTCCCTCTGGTCCTGGTGTAAATTATTAGCAATTTACCACAGAAATACATATAAAGTTCCAACACATGAACAAATGATTTGGCTACACAGATTAATAACAGTATATCAGCTGTTTTTCCCTCTAAAAATAAATTAGCCAAAGCTTTTTTTATTTTGTATGGACATGGAGAAAATATTATTATACTATAATATTTTGATTTTTTTCCAAGCCAAAAATAAACATTAGCAAGCTATAATCTGCTCTTTTAAATTAATGAATGTGATGTGTTCATTTGTTTTGCTTTTAATTCTGGTTTTAATAATACATCAGATTTTAATGTATGTTTAGATTTTTAGTGAAACAATAAAAATGCTTTGTAACTCATTGTTGTTTTCGAGATTTTTTTAAGTATTATTTTTAGGTTGCACATTTTATTGTAGGAACAGTAAAGCTTTCATTTTATAAAAAGAAAGACGGAGGAAAAATTATTCGCTGTTCTTGAAACAAATTGGCTACAATACAAAACAGCAGTTAAAACCCTAAATATGACCTCAAATCCTCGAGTCAGACCATATATATGCTGACAACCTTCATTTCTGTTAAGCTGAACATTTTTGAGACTGTGTTTCATGAATTGGGGGGGTCTAACATACGTACAGGACAATAGGGATGTCCTCCTTCTCTCCGTGGGTTCCATACAGTGAAATCTTCATTGGCTGCTCAGTGAAGCTCTGTTTGTCTTTGCTGAAGAGGTGCGCCTTTACTTGGTAATGGAAAACTGCAAGATGGGGAGAAGATTCACTGTCAGTGAATTGTCAGAAAATCCCTTAGGCTTTATTCAGTTTAATTTGAACTTTAAACATAACTAACATATTCTTGGTTGGTAGAATATCAAATATAAAATGTTCAGACTTTCTACTTATCTTTAAAATGAATTAAAATTTAGGTATATTACCCATTTATGACAGCGTTGATATCGATTGATGATAGCATACATAGTCTTAATGGAAATAAGAGTTTCCCAAAGGTTGCTAGGTCCACATTAAATATGTTATAGCTGGCACTGAGGGAATGCTGATGCTATCTTGGCTGTGTACGTAATACAAGGGATTTGCTGCACATTTACAACAATGGGCATCAAGGGGTTAATGAAGACATGTACATGATTTAATTCCCAGTAATGCACTAAAGTACATAACTCCAGGTAGATTTTTCTACTTTTCTAAATGTTAAATGCATTTCCCTTCTTGCTTTTTAGGTAATTTCCCTCTCCACACAAAAAAGAGCCATGTTTTGTTTGTTTCACATCATTTCTGTTGGTATTTACCTTTGTAAGGCATCATATCACGGGTTTTGAGGTACATGGTGGCACTGCGGGCTGTGCGAACCTTGTTGATGTTGTAGCCAAGCTTATTGCAGCGGTTCTTTCTGCAGCTGAGGCACATCCCCTTGTTAAAGGTGTCCTTGGAGTTGCAGCGGTAGGCCATGCTCTGCTGCTGAGTGTTCAGCAGCGAGTCAATGAACAAGTGGATGGAGCGCTCATGGGAGCATTTGACAAGCTGATCCATATCTGCAAACAAAATTACAAAGAAAGCCTGAGTTTGTTTTCTCCTTTTTCATTCACATATTGTTACAGAAACCTAGAAGGCCTCCACAGCTAGGTTCTACTTTTGTAAAGCATCAACCAGCAGACTACAAAGAAAAACGGTTGTCTCTGTGGCACTATCTTTGCAAGTCTGTTCACTATGCAATATATTTTTTAAACTTAAAAAGATGCGCAGTCAGGTATATTTTTACCCATTAGAAATACGGTTTTAACAAGAAATCTCAACAGAGGGTTTGAGTTTCATACTTTGGAGACCCTTGATTCCTTCTGATGCAATCCCCAGTAAGGTGTTCTGGATGTCGCAACCCGGCTGGAAGGTTCCTCCATTAGGGTAGATGTCAATATGACCCACAGGTCTCTGGATGCCAATACTGCGGTCTGGAGAGCCCCTTGTATTGGTGTGCAGGACGTCCACAAACTGGGCATCACCTCGGGACAAAGTGCTCTGTTCATCTGCATTCTCGAAGGTTGGACCAGCGGGATCCAGACCTGGAAAGGGAGCAAAAAACGATTTATTATGAATATAATAGGAGATAAAATCCTAGAGCTTGGTTCACTTATGTCACAAAGTATTAATCAAAGCTTGGAAGTTTGTGCCCAGTCTGGCCTCTTCCCGCCTTGAACAAGTAGGAAAAAAAGTATATAATGAAAAGGCTGAAGGTGCTTAATGGCCCCCTGCCCTAAGATTCAGTAAATACGCCATTATTTGGAGCAGGTCAGGGAGATTTCAAAGGTGGATCAACTTCATAGAGGCAAATGGGAGCTTTAAATCTGACACAAATTGGCTGTATCCACACATAAAATGGAGGCCTGGAATGTAGGGGCTGACAGATTAGGTTTCCTTTGTGTAATGTGCAAAGAACAGCAATAATACATTCCACTATGGTATGTAGACCTAAGCTTATGGTGTGAATTTAATACCAAGCAGTATTTGTAAAAGTTTACTGCTGAAATTTATTGGAATTTTCAAAAGAAGATAACAAATTCTAGGTTTCTACTTGTCAAAGTTCTGTAAATGTTCAAATCTTCTCCCCCCTTTAGCAATATTTCTTATATAAATAAAATAAATTCAATATTGGTCATAAACTATTCCTAGGGACCTTTCTATGGATGGATGGATGGCTGGATGGATGGATGGATGGCTGGATGGATGGATGGATGGCTGGATGGATGGATGGATGGATGGATGGATGGATGGATGGATGGATGGATGGATGGATGGATGGATGGATGGATGGATGGATGGATGGATGGATGGNGATGAAGCTGCTTTTACTGCAGGGCGATGGATGGATGGATGGATGGATGGATGGATGGATGGATGGATGGATGGATGGATGGATGGATGGATGGATGGATGGATGGATGGATGGAGAACCTGATAATGTTTGAACATTAGTCACCTGTGATCCTGCTGATCTTGTGGTCAGTGAGGTCTCCAGCAATGCCAGCTACATGCGCTCCCAGGCTGTATCCCAGCAGATGAATCCTCTCCCAGGGCAGCTGCAGCTCTTTCTATGAGGCAACAAACAGGTGAGATGTGAACAAAGAGCTTATGAGCTCCTCAGTATGATTTAAGCGGAAGGCTGCAGAAATGCAGGCTGTACTTGGCAAAGCTCTGAAGCATTTTGCCCCAGGAAGAATCTGGGATAGAGGCCAAAGTAAGGATTTGGGGCAATTACATGCTATGCAAATTCTAGGCAGCTTTTGAAGTTTGTAGTTATTTAAATAAAGGAGAAACATTAAGCCGTTGCAATGTTTGTGCTCTGTTAACACTGAGCTTCTCAATGAGAGCTGCACACATGCCTATAAAAAGTGTTTATAGCCTTTAAAAATCTAAACTGTGGACAAGCATAACCACATGGTCTCCTTGTGGACAAAGAATTACAACATACATACCATATTTAAGTCAATGATTTATGCTCTCAACCAACATATTTACATGTTGTATTTACAGCAGGCTAGAGCTCGTGCATATAGCGTGATCCAACTGCTCACCTGAAGCCATGTGACGAATTTGGCCACATCACGGCCAACCAGCTTGGTGGAGGCTGCAGAGGTTGGGTAGTGCTGGCTGGCACGTGTCAGCCAGTCCACCACAATTACATTGGCAGTTGGCACACGGTCATACAAGGCAGACACCAGCTTGGGCACCCAGCTCTCAAACATTCCTGTTACCTGCAGGGACAAGAATAAAAACAAAAGGTGAAATAGAGGCCTATGTAAATGAAAAGAACACACCCTCAACGCATGAGCAAATAGTCATGTTGTTATTGGTAAAACCATTTAAAGAAGCGTAAATCATATTGACAAAGTTCTATTTGTGGAGCCAAACTTAAAAATTGCATGCATCAATTTCTCAACATTAGTTTAATAAATTGACTGATCTAGGTTTCATTCAGCTTTAAGTAAAATGATTGCAATGTATAAGTGTCAGCATGATCTTAATGTTTCAATTTAAATCTAAAAAAAGGCAATTTATTAAGCTCTAACATAGCATATTATAGTTATAATATTGTTATCACACTTCTGTATGCAAAACACTCAGTGTTTGACAGAGAAGCGTTTGTCTTTCCACTCCTTAAATACACCACAGATATAATAATCGGGTGTCAGCTGCTTAATTTGTAAAGATATCTACTCCAGTAGCCATGCTGAAATCAACCAGCGAATAGATACACTAACTTCAGCTTCCAGTGCTCCCTAACCTGCTATGGCTGCCGGAGTTTTCTGGGACTTTAAACATTTCAAAAGTTGTCCTGCAGCAAGCTGACGGCAAAAGGTTAATAAAGTGACTTATGTCAAACACATTTTTGGGGTATTTTCACAGAAGCTTAACTTTTGCAGCATTTCAGCTTCCTATGTGGGTTACGATCCACACATGGTCAGGTCAGTGTCTGAGGTCAGCTGCCATATGGCGTGATTCATTCAGCTCTGCCTCTATTCTGTTGTTGGAGACTGGCCAAGGTATCATCAGGTTCAAATTGTGCAGCATGACTGCTTTTAAATCACATTAGGAGCATAAATGCATGTGTCTTTTCTGCCATTTTTGCCTGCATTTCATGTTTTTACAACCCTGTATTTAGTTGTGTTTTTTTTTTTTTGTGGTATTTTTGATGCAATTTTGTGTTTTACTGCTACTTATAAAATATCTTAAGCTTTGTATGCAAACAAAAAAGTGCTTTTATTGTTACTAACCGTCCAGCCGTGTATCACAATGAAGGTCTGGCTTTCTGCATTGAATTCACACTCAGTGATTGTTTCTGGTCTGCCGGCCACCATGTAGCACATATCATCATCTGGGAGCTCGGCGGTGCGCAGGGAAAACTTGGACAAGATGTCAGTGTAATCCATCATCCATTCAGTGGTGGTTGGCACAGGCGCATCGGTGGCTGTGATGTTTCCTGCTGCAACACAAACGCAAACAGAGAGCGCAGCGGGTCATTTGGTTGAACCGTTCTCTCAAGTTGGATTATTGAACTTTAAATCATTCACAGGGATCTTGGAGCGGTTCCAAATCTGATTTACTTGGTTGTTATCACAGAAATTATGTGCGCTTACGCTGATTGTCAACATCACATTTTTTACGCATAAGTGGCATTTCATCTTTGCGCTCAGGTTCATAAGGCATGGTAGTGTCGCCCCCTTTAGTCTTTACCTTTCGAGGACGTGCATATAAAGTGATTCTAACAGAAAATCATAATTGTGTTAAAATTTTATTAAAAAACAGAATTTTAAAGAGTCAGTGGTAAAAGTTCAAATAAAAAAGGCTGATCCAACAGAAGTTCATTATGCAAACAGACCCTTAAATTGGGTTAAAAGTGTGTGGTTTTCCTTTATCTAAATTAACCATATCCCATAAATATATCCTTTTTTAATTTTTTATTAAACCCAAACAAAGTTTTCTCCCTCTGCTTATCTATCCTGAGACACAAAAGTATGTGCCGGCTGTTTTTCTTCATGCACACATGGAGCTGAGCGCAGTGAAACGGTGCGCAGACCTGCGCTCTTTTTAAAAAGGGGTTATTACCGGTCAAAAGCGGGGGAAAGCATGTAGTAATTAACTCGCTATCCACAAATTCAACCTTTAGATCTGCATTTCTTCTATTTTCATCCAAAAATATACATCATATTCAAAGTAAAGGGGCTCTTACCAAAGACAGTTGAGTTGCTGGTGGTTTCAAGATCTGAAGAAAAAGTTGCAAGGATGTTTCCCAAAGTTATCCAAATGGTTAAAAAGCAAATCGTTTCTTTTCCCATCTTTATACCGAGTTGGGTCGTTTTATAATCTTGTTGTCCTGGTTTTAATGTTATTTTTGGGTTGGTCGAATAGTTGTAGAGCCACTTAAACCCAAAGCACCGGTGACAAAGTGGTGTGCTGTTTGTGGTTTAAGGGTGAAGTTGCTTATGGTCTCCGGCGGTTGGTGTAGCAGGTCATCTTAATGGGTGGCTTATTTGAATACTCAACCGTGATTGGATCTAGATTAAGGGGCGGGGACTAAACTTTGTCCCAGCTCTGGAAAAAAAAACAAAAACCTAAGAGGTTGGTCATGCTGCTGTGAGGAAAGCGGGGCCCCTGGCTCCACAACAGAAGGTTTCAGTTACAGACTGTCATTAGTGTCACCTCCTAACTCACAGTGTGTCTGATATTTGCCATTGCATGAGTTTCCTATGATCTGGTACCAAAATCTATTTTGAAATAGGTATTCCTAGAATATAGTATGGTTTTGCAAGACAACCAAATAAAGAATCTTATAAGCAAGAAAGGGGTAGAAAACATCATAGCAAGATACATCTTTTTATGATACTTGAAGGAGACATTTCCCTTTTTAGGGCTGCGTGATGGACAGTTATGCTTTACAGCAAAAAGACCTTGGGTTTAAACCCTGGCCTGGGTCTTTCTGTGAGGTTTGCATACTTTATTTTTTCCCAAATCTCTAGTGTCAGCCACAGACATGACTGTTCTCTGGTCTCTCAAAGTCAGCCTCAGTATGTGTATCTGTGTTTTTTCCCTGTGATGGACTAGTGACCTGTCCAACGTCTACCCCCCACAATGACTGCTGGAGATAGGCACCCAAGACCCTGCACAGATAAGTGAGTTTAGACAAGGCATGGATTTTCTTTTTCTTTTTTTTTTATATAAAATTATCTAACTTGCACAAATGTATCCAAAAGACAGTTAAATACCTATTAAAGAATATAAACAGTTTTGTTTCAAATGCTTGGAAAGAAATCGTGATAACTCTTGATCTTTTTTACATTTTGTCATTTTTCAAACAAAAGTGTGAGTGTAAATTATTTGGGCTTTATGTGAAACACCAGCAAAACATAGTTTAAGGGAAAGGATGCAGTTTTTTTTTCATCCGTCCAACCATTTTCTGTCACGCTTATCCCTTCTGGGGTTGCGAGGGGTGCTGGTGTCTATCTCCAGCTGTCTATGGGCGAGAGGCGGGGTAGACCCTGGAGAGGTTGCCAGTCCCTCACAGGGCAAACAACCATTGATGCATACATTCACACCTAAGGAGAATTTAGAGCAGCCAATTAACCTAACAGTCATTTTTTTGGACTTTGACAGGAAGCCGGTGTACCCAGAGAGAACCCACACATATACAGGGTGAAAACGCAAACTCCATGCAAAAAAAGCCCCAGGGCTGGGAATTTGTCCCCAAACCTTCTTGCTGCAAGGCTGCTACCCACTGCTCAACTGTGCAGCCAGTTGTGTTTTTTTTACAAATGAGAATATAAAAAGTTTAGCCATGTATTGTTTACAAGAATTATCCTGATACCCTTAAGAAAAATAGAAAATAATACCGATATAACAAAGTCCATCTTCGAGTGATTAAACATCTGTATGAATCCAGATATTCCCATGGGGGCAAAACAAACAACATTATGAGGATCGAAGAATTTAAAGAAATTAAAATACCACTTCGTATCAACACAGCTAGACCACCAAATCTGACAAGACGAGCAAGATACACCTAAAAAGTTCATGTTAACCGGAGGAGCAGCTGACATCGACAACTACATAACAGCTTATAGTTTTTCACTGTAAATGCGGAGTTTTATGGTAAACCTGCCATGAGAAACCTGCTGTTAAAAGAATGCCTAAGCAAGTATCCTTCACATCTGATTCTAAGGAATATTATATTATATACTATACTGAGATGGCCATGGACTTTAGAAAGAGCAAAGCCCCACCCTTTCTAGTCACTGCTGCGGACTTCTTCCAATTCCTGGGCGTCATCATCACTCAGCACCTTAAGTGGAACCTGAACCTCATCTCTCTTATCAGGAAAGCAAAGCAGAGGATTTACACACTGTGGCAGCAGAAGAAAGGCAAAGACAATGATGGTGTAATTGTATTTCCACATCACTGAACCCATTTTCTTCTTCTCCATCATCATCTGGTGCATTGCTGCCACCGCCCAGGACAAGACCAGCCTGCAGGGTAACGTTCGCTCTGCAGAGACCGTGCAAACTTCCTTATCTTCAGGAAATACACCTTTCCAGGATTTAAAGCCGAGCAGGTATGATTGCAGCAGACTGTGCCACTGGTGCCATAAACTATTTTTGACTCTTTGCAGCAGATCAGGATGAAAAAAAAAGTCCTGCCACAAAAACAGCTTCTTCCCATCTGCAGATAGTCTCATAAACAAGCCCAAAGTCCCTCACTGACAGTTTCCCCTTGCACATTATGCCGCTTTGCTTTCTCTGTTAAAAAAGTTGCTCTATTTTTCTCTATTCTCTTATTATTCCTATGCAACTTGGATTCGTTTGAACACATTCCATCCATCCATCCATTTTCTTACACGCTTGTCCCGAGTGGGGTCGCGAGGGGTGCTGGTGCCTATCTCCAGCAGTCTGAACACATTCCATATTTCTGAATTGATTAATGTCAGTTGAATGTTTGTCTTTGTGTGCACTACCTATTTCTGATTCCGAATACATTTTATAAAAATGTATGTTGCACAGCAGCCTTTAAAAACCCGGACGGAATGACCTTCGATAGGCCTGTGGCTATAATTGAAGCACATGCAGTACACTTTAGACAAAAAAAAAAGATAGATCATCTTCATTCTACTTTACAGACACTGTTTTGTACAACCTTTTATATCATTTAAACTTTCTAATAATATAAATTGGAGTTGGAGGTTGTTACTTGATGAAATCCTGGCCATGCTGCTGGGAACACTGGAAAGATGTGTAGCGAACCATAAAACAAGCAATTTATTACATTAATATATTTGTTTATTGTAAGATTGTATTATTCAAATTATTCAAGTGTTAAAACTCATTGCTAGCTGTCTAGAGGACTTCTGCAGAGCCATTCAGAACCAAGAAATCCAAGCAGAACAAGTGACGGATATTTTTTTGTGGGAAGCTGTTCCCTTCCCCTCAGGGTCTTGGTCTAATAGAAGTCAGTCCGGAGCAGTTTTAGTTTGTTTGTGTGGCAGGAAATTCTAACCTTTTGGTAAATGCATGATGAGGAAAATGCAACATGAAAACATGACTATTCTTTATGCTTAAACATCCTCATGGGTGTGGGCATATGATTACAAGCCGTTTCTTTATTCTTGGGAAAATATTCACGGTCCAACTGGTTCTGTGGGGCCCCACTGTAAGTGTAGGGGCCCCCAAGCAGCTGCTGTGTTTGGGTGAGCCTCATGTTCTATGGTATACACTGCTGTATTTGTATTGTAACCCATGATGGCAGGAAAACAGATGTTTCCTGTGTACATTGAAAAAAGGCAAACCTTCAAGATTATTTGTAACTAACATGACATATTAAAGAAATCACAGGTACAACAGAGCTGAGAGCAAAATAAAGGAAAAAAATTAAAACTACTTTTAAAAGTAACATTAAGTTAATCACAAATAGAGGAAAGTGTGAAACACTAAGCTGACCGCCTTTTTCCTTTGTTATAAGGGCAGGCGTTGGGGGTGGTGTGCATTCAGGCTGGGGCCCACCGTCTGATAATCCATCCATACATTCAGGAGCTTTCACATGC
This sequence comes from Cyprinodon variegatus, assembly GCF_000732505.1. Classification (NCBI taxonomy): domain Eukaryota; kingdom Metazoa; phylum Chordata; class Actinopteri; order Cyprinodontiformes; family Cyprinodontidae; genus Cyprinodon; species Cyprinodon variegatus. The sequence goes on from NW_015151137.1 coordinate 219,709, forward strand.
ATGAGAGCTGTGTGGGTGTGGTATATAATCCCCTCTCCTTATTGGCTGACCAGGAGACTAAAGTCTAAAACAGATTTGGAGCTCCACTGGTTTCCAGAAGATGCCCTCATTCCTCTTGAGAATGACATTCCTTCCTCATATCAGGTCACAGAAAATAAAAACAAGATGTGGAGACAGACAGTATGCACACTAGGTGCCTAAACCTCAAGCTCTATTTTACACCCCTTAAGGGCACAGAGGCAGCTACAGAGCAATGAAGAAAACAAACAGACGTTTAAGTCATGAATATTAGCATTTAACATTGGTAGTTCTGTCGTGAAATGGTCCTGAAGTCAATAAACAGAGAGTAATAAACACCTTCCATGTTGTTAAACAGAGAGAGATGCTGTATTTTTATCTTCTATGATGGTAAAAAAAATGTAAAAGTGTCAAATGCGTAAAACCTGAACACATAAATGGGGCAAATCCTATCAATGCTATTCATTATCAATTATCATTTTTCTGTCATTGTTAAAATAAAACCATAAAAAATAAAACTGATAAATGGGACCCATTATTTACTGTTGCTGTACCAGCACATGTCATTATTTGCATATATTTATTTTGTATTATGTCATTTTTAAAGAAGAGGGGCCATAACACAAGTCAATAGTTCTACAATTGCCCTGGGCCCTGCAGGCCTGTCTCTAGAAACACTTCTGCACTGCAAAAACAATCTAAAAATGAGTTAAGGTTTCTTAAAATAAGTACCCTAAATTTAAGTAGGTAAATAACTGATCTGCTAATTGAGTATTTTTACCCTATAAAATAAGATACTTGATATTATGTACTTGAAATAAGAGATGGCTGTTGATTTTTCTTATTTTAAATGTAAATTGTCTTATTCCATTGGCAAAGGGTCTCACTTACCTGCTCATCCTTCCTTCATTCCCTCCATATTCTCCCACTTATTCCTTCAGGGTCATTGTTGGCCTGCCACCTGTCTTCGGCAACATTCTGAACAGAGACACTCAGACCTTTATGAAAAACACACACTTGTCTCTGCTTCTTCTTTTCCCTATATTAGGTAACTAGGGAGGAATATGTTCACAGTATACGGGCCTCCGTATCAGCCGTATGTCCACCCTGAATACGGGACTGATAACGATTCAGAACTACGGACAGTTCCAGCCTCCTCGACAGGTCCAGTTGACCTTGGCACATGAACTGGGTCACAGCCTGGGATCTCCAGTCAGTCCTCTCTTTTAACACTCAGCAACCACCTATGTACTACTCTTAAGTTTGTTTATTAAAACTATCTCTAAAATTGGATCAGGACAATTTCAATTTTAACACAGATTATACCATTATTATTGCTTTTTATGTCTGACTTCATATTAAAACATCACACCACTTCAACACTTTCATTTCTGACTAATTTTTTGGCTCCTTGATTAGCTCAGTGAACCTTGTAAGGAGAATATTGCTAAATACTCTCTCAAACTATATATATAAATATATATATATAAATATATATATATATATATATATATATATATATATATATANTCTCTCAAACTATATATATAAATATATATATATATATATATATATATATATATATATATATATATATATATATATATATATATATATATATATATATTAGCGCATATCAGCATGTTAATAAATGTAAACATTTAATCATTTTAACTAAAAGTATTGCTTTTAAACAATCCACCCTCAAGGTTCTGTGTTGCCATTTGGTTGGGTTTTTTTTTATTTTTTTTATTTTTTTATGGAAAGTGGGCAACAGCAATTTTTTTAAATCTGTAGGACTATAAAAAAAAAGAGTGCAATAAAATAACTTCCTTTCTGAAAGTTTGATTTGTCAATTAACACTTCTTAGACAGAGTACCTAAAAAATATAAACAAATGGAAAACCAATTAGTCTAAATGTCTTCCTAGATTTTTGCAGCAAAACAACCTTCCTCCCATCTTTTTAATATAGTTGTGTATAGAATTGTTTCTAAGATTTCTCCATTAAGGTTTTAAATGAAGTTTGATTTATTTACAGTTTTTAATACTTCTGTATGTAGTTGCATGTTTTATTTTTCAGAAATAGATGTTTATCCACAAACTTCATGTTTCTTCTTATTCCCTTTTACAGTGCCCCTTTCTGCCAGCCCATATTTACATCTTAAATGTAACATTAACGAGTGCGTTTCTTTTATTTGTTTATTTATTTCCTCCAAAGATATCTCAGGACAGTGGCCTAATCACTTCATTAAACCCAGATTCATCCAGCGTGAAGTAGGCATACCGGAACAATATAGTACTGCAGCCTTTTTTGTATAACCTTCAAATATTTGGAGTGAATGTGTATTGATACTTAGGTGGGTGAGCACCCACAGTACTTATTTAATTTTCACAACACCTAATAATGTTTTTTCTAAACACCCACACACCATGAATCAACCCCTCCAAGTATGACTAAGTTAATCTGTGTTGAATGTGAAAATAGGATTCAGGACACAAAGTTCCTCCTGAAACTGTAGATTAAGAATAAAGGATAATTTAACATTACTGATTGCCATGATCTGACTCAAAGTAAATATTTTTACTGAGCATACATGTGTGTTTGCATCTCACTTGAACAAATGGTACCTGTTCACCTGAAGAGACATTACAGTATTTGGCCTTTATTGATTGCCTATTCTAGAAGAGACACTGGCGTCACCAAATGAGCTCTGATGTCACTAACTTTCATCCATCCATTTTCCGCCACGCTTTGTTCCTGCTGCGGTTGCGAGGAGTGCTAGTGCCTATCTCCAGCTGTCTACGGACAAGAGGTGGGGGACCAACTGTTGCAGGACACACTTACCTGCTCAATTCAAGAAAAAGTGTATTTATTTTTTTTTTAAACTTGACTTAGATTTCACTTTTTTTTTTTTTTTTTTCCAGTGTGCCCCAGAGAACTTGAAAAGGTGCTGTATAGGTGCAGGCACCAAACCATGTTTACATTTTTTTTAACAACTAGTATTTCTTCTACAGAATAGTACATAAAACACTTCATAGCATCTCCCATGTTCATTTTAGTACATTTAGACATTTCTTTCATTTACTTACTTACCCTTACTTACCCTGCAAAGCTAGCATGAAAGTACTGAAAGAAGGACAAAAGGTAAGAGGATCTGTAGATGTTTTGGTTATGTTTTCTGAGTTTATGTCATTCACTTGTCATCATTGTTCATTATGCACATTAGCTCATTCCTTCATTCAGTCCATTCTTGTGTGCTCAGATCTTTAGAAAAGTCTCTCTGTAGTTTCTCTGTTTATTTTTATGTTCTTTACTGTAGATTGGTTGTTATAACAGTTTACATCTCTGCTTGATAGTTATTGTTTTTTTCATCAGATAGTTCCTGTGTATTTCTGTGCCGCTTCATTCATGTCCACTAGTTTATTTTCAAGGTAGCGACAATCATTCACGCTCAACACCATTAAGCTCATTCAGCCTGCCAGTCATACTAATACTCTCACCTGTTTCACCCACCATTTATGATCCTGACTATTTTCCCCTGAGAGTCAAGTAGATATACATCATATGCTTCCCTTTTCAAATACGGAAAATAGTAAATTCAATGCTGTAAATTCTAACAGAAAAACAATATTTTCGAATTTTTAAAAATTTTTCTAAAAAAGAAAAAAAAAAGAAAATAAACAGGATATTTGGCCCACTGTTGGTTTCTACTTCCAAAGTTAAGGTTGGGAGCCTCTTGGATGTGACAGATTGAAACAAACAGGGGTTTTAGATTTGATTCAGAAATCATTTTAGATTATGAAAATCATAACTGATAAAGCTAGAGAGGCTCTGATGGGCTAAGGCAACATTAACTAGTTATCTTTGAGTTCACTGGTGTACGGCGAAGTCACCGTAATGCTCTAGAAACCAGATTGAGGGTATCTGGGCTTGGTGACTTTGCAATCAGAATATACACTGCACTCATAAAGTGGGATGCATTGTCAACAATAATGCTCAAGTAAGCTTTGGTGTTTGAATAGGGCTCAAATGGGACTAAGGGGCCAAAATACCACCATCATTAAAACAAAAGCAGCAGCCTGAACTGTTGATACAAGGCACAAAGGATTCAACATGTCTTGTTATTTTATGCTGAATTCTGATCCTAGTTTCCAAATGTCGGAGCTACTAAAGAGATTAATCAGAAAAGGCAACAATAATGGTGAGGCTTTAAGGACTGTAACATCGGTTTCCTGTTTTAGCTGACAGCAGGGGCTCCTGGCGTGTTCTACAGCTGTTGTAGCCCATCTGCTTTAAGGTTCAACATGTTCTTCGTTCAGGGATGTAACACATTCTTTGACCTTCCATATCTACAAGGCAGTTTTGCTCACAAAAGTGCAGCTTTTTGAGATACTCAGAACAGAATGCATCAAAAAAACATGATACAATAAAAATCTATGAAATTCCTTAAAATGTTGGTGCCCAGTTTGAGTAAACAGGTCTCCTTCACCTCATGTAAATGCTTTATACATTAGGTTGAACGTATGGATTTCTATTTGTGAAAATAAGCAGCAGATCAAGTGTAAAAAGGTGCTTCTTATCCGTGCGTGTGTCAATTTTGTTGGCAAAACACATCAGACCAGTAAGGTCATGCATTCTCTGTGGGCTTGTTTTCCACAGATAGACATAAGAAGTGAATGAACACCTCGTTTACCGGTAGGTTTATGAGAGGTGAAACCGTCAACTTTCATATCAATGCAGACTTCACAGTTGCACTGTAGTTCAGGGGACCCGGTGCTTAGCTGTTCTCCTCTGCTACTGTAAATGACTACATCATGTTCGTATGTCTCTGTAAAGAAGGTAGTGCTTATTTCCCGGCAAGTCGGTCCAACCCAGCGATTAGGCAGAGGAGCAACGCCCATTACTCAGTCTGTGATTTTGTGTTTCTGTCTCTGCTTGATAACATGACCTAGAGATAGGTCAGTGATACCAACTATGCAGAGTGATACACGCCCAACGGGCTCCAAGTTAAATTTGACCTTATGGATGTTTTTTTTTTTCATTCTAGAGGTCTATCAGCCTCTTGGAGGTTGTTGTGACTTAGAGGAAAATATGGTAGATAAATAGAGGAAGGAGGGTCATAGATACTGACAGACAGAATACATTTAGATAGTTTGCTGTTCAGCTTTTAAATAATTCAGTTTGGCTTCCCTTGAAGGAAATCAAAGAGATCTTCAGGGGAAAAAACACAGATTACCTTTGCTTTCCTGTTATTGCTTTTGTCACGAAAGGCTCACAAACCCAAAAAACAGAACATTTGTTTCACATTTACCACGTCTGCACAATCTGACCATCCGAATCTGAGCCGCGCACCCAACTCTACAAAGAAAGAGAAACCCACTGGTGTCTGTGTGCTGTTTTTAGGCCTAGCTGCAAATATTTGAATTAGTTATAAACATTTTCCATCTGCTTCTTTGTTGCCTCTCTCATGCCTGCAGGGTTTACATGTGTTTACAGGATGTAAAAAAAAAATAAAAAATGCTCAGAAGAGACACTCAAGTTCTGCAGGTGAAGCTGCAGGTGCAGCTGCAGTTTTTGTGAAAACATAATAAAGTTAAGCTATATGCTTTAATGGGAGATGTAAACCTCATGAACCTGTGTTGATGAGCCTGCTGCAAACACACAGCTTAGAGCAAACATAGATTTGGATGAATTACAAATAATTCATTCTAGGAAAATCTAAAAAAGGGGAATTTTGCATCTTTGTTTCCCTCTTCTTAATGTGGATAGTTGTGCATTTGCATACATAATGTTAAATTGTGTTTACAATGCTGAAATATCCAGCTTCCTTCTTCATGGCAACTTAAATTAAATAGACTTCTCAGAAGTTACCATCTTGCATTTCTTTGTTTCTACTTTTATCTGTTAATATCTATATTATGGCAGCATGCTGACTTGTCTAAACAACTGTCACCTAACTTGCATGCTTGACGTAAAACACCAAGCTGCATGTGCAAGGCCGTTCTCTGTTTGTATTCACTTTACATTGTGTTCCGCTCTATCTGTTCGACTCCACTTTCAATTTGTCTGCATTTATAGCTAGACACAACAGTACATCAAAAAGACCTTCAAGAGAGGAGGTTTGAGATCATATTTCAGGGTTAAAGCTAAAGAGAAAGTTTCAATTAGCAGATTATATGGTTCGTTATTCAGTGACCCGTTCAGTGAGAGGTATTTTCTCTGTGGGAATAAAAACAAGGAATGAAGAGTTGGACTTCATAAGTGCCTCTCTAAAGACTCACTAAGGTTGTAAAATAAGATGTAGCTACAAAGAATAAGAAAAAAGGTATGTTGATACAGTGAGGACAGCCACATTTCAGTCTTGTATTCATTTGCTAATGAATAGATTTTTATGGGACCCTTGTCCCGGGGTCCTACAGCCAAACTACTTGTTGCAGGAACTTTGGGTGCTTGCATGTCGTTTTTTCATTGCAGACCTTCTTTAGTAAGTCAGTTGTCATCACTTCACAGAAGAAAAAACAGCTTGCAAGTAAAAAAACAAAACAAAAAAAACTCAAAGCACTTGGGGAACAGTTTGTGTTTAAATGTGGAAATGTTTCAAGGAGAGACAAACACTTTGTTGAAATCTAATTAAGTCATGTTTTTCTTAAAAAAAAAGAAAATTTTGAATAGTTTGCCAATGGAACAAGACAATTTACATTTAAAATAAGAGGAAACAGTTGCATTGTCTCATTTCAAGTGCATTGTATCTAGTTATCTTAATGTAAGAGTAAAAATACTCATTCCGTTGGCAAATCATCTTATTTCTTGTAAATACACTTAATTTAAGAATGTATTACTTATTTCTAGATCATTTTTGCAGTGAAGATAAATGTGTTGGTGTTACACTGCAAAAGCAACCTAGAAATAAGTAAAAATGTCTTAAATTAAGTGTATTTACTCTTAATTTGAGTAGGTAAACAAGATGATATGTCAATGGTATTGGTATTTTTTTAATTAATAAAATAGTAAGCACTTGAAATAAGAAAATGGAATTGTTTTTATTTTATTTTTTTCTTATTCTAAATGTGAATTGTCTAACCCTAACCCTTGGCAAAATGTCTAACTTACCTCTTCAATTCAAGAAAAATAACGTATTTAAAAAAAAAAATGACTTATTTTGATTTCAGTTTTTTGTAAATACTTTATACAGTACATGCCAATGCATAAATACCATGAGACTTAGGTTCCAGGTGTTCACAGATACACAGTAATACTAAATACTAAGCTAAAGATATTTACAACCCTGGATAATATTGTGTAATCGCCACAGGTTTTTGGCTTCGACACACATGGATATCTAAGGGATATGCTCTTGAAGTTTTTTCTAGATGTTTTACTTTGGTCATCTTTTAGCTATTGTTTTGAAACTTTATTGAAAATAAAGACGATTTTAATAAAGTACCGAGCAGAACCTTATGGCAGCAGTCATAATGGTCTGCTTGTGAAAGCAAAGCTGTTGGACTGTCACCTAGAGCTTTGAGACATCTATTCCCAGACCTATATTGAAAAAACAGGACACAAAGAAAAAAATAATCATATCCACTACTTGCCTGATGTAAATTTATATGAATGTTATGAATTTCCCTATTAGATGCTTAAAAGCCTTATCAGGAATTTTTGATCAAGTAACAAAAAAAATCTTAAGAATCAACTCGCTCTCATCAGGATTTAAGTAAATAGAAATTATGCTAGTAATCATAATTGACTTAAAACAGGTAGGGTCATTTGATTTTATCTCAGAAAACGAGAAAAAAATGGTTTGTATCCATTTACAGAGAGTATGTCAATAACTAGGTATATGAGCAAATACACGGGGTAACGTACATGTTACTCGAGGCACGTGTGTAGTTCAAACATCTGAGGTTATCACAACACACAGAACTCCGCTTGTCCTTTACCCACTGTGACCACTGCTCTGATATGTTTAGCACTATGACAGTTGCATACATATCGATTGTACAGTTCAGCACGTGTGGTGCGGGGTCATCTGGATCTTTTGAGTGCAGAAGGATCAGAACAGAAGCCTGGATTATTCCAGAATTTCAACCAATCACAAAGATGTGCAAGTGGTCACTGCACATTATTCTAGTTGCAGGCCTGTTTGCAAGTTTCTCAAGTAACCTCTGCTTTCACAACTGGAAGAAAAATGACATTTCGAAAATAATTTGATTTCATTTGCTCCAAAGGATGCCAGTGTCTGGGAGGCAGTGGTGGGGTTAGATTGCACAGTAGGACACTCTTAGAGGCCTGGTCAGCTATGTAGAAACCCGTCTGAGCTTAGCGAAAACTTCACACAAGCGGCCCGTTTTCATCTTCATTTGGTTTAGAGAGACATTTATAGCTGCATTAAGATGAGACAGATCCGTTTTGTTCCTTTCCCTTCATAGATGATATCAATGTGCACAGCTTCAAATCTTGAGACATATTTATGGAGCATGGTTTATAAAAGTTATGAAATATTCTGGGACTAGTCAGCGATTACTAGCAATCTCCTGGTGCAAAAATTCACTTCTTGAAATATAAAAAAGTATACCACATTTACATTTTTATAAGAGGAACTACTTTGTCTCTTTTGAAGTTAGAAAAATTAATATTAAAAATTATTTTAAAAAACTAACATGTATGTTTTGACAAAGTTTATATGATTCAAATGTGAAAGTCTACATATCTCAGCGTTAGAATGTAAAAAATAAAAAGCTGAAATAATATTGTTGCATTATTTGGCAGTTCTTTAGGCAGAAAATTTTGATCCGTTTGCTTTATTCAAGCTTTTGTCTGCTGTCCCAGGGGATTTTTTTTTTACATGAACTCACCTGCAATTACATGTTTGAGCTAAAGCCAGGTTTGGCAAGGAGTGGAAATTATCTCATTTAACAAAGGTATCAGACAGGAGGACACAAATAAATGTTTTCAAATGTTTTAGAAAAAATTTACTGAGATCCCTGTCTTTTGGATAAAAAATATCTGATGTTCTAACTGGCGACAAAGAATTGTTTGAGCCAATGGATATGATGTTTCTTTAAAATAAATGATCCAGGGAAAACGTCTTACTAATAGTTCCACATGTGAAGCTTTTAGACATTCTGTTTGCATCCTACAGTAAGCATGAATTCAAAATTCTTCCCTTTATAACAATAAACTCTCTATTGCTAAAAAAAAAAAAAAAAAAAAAAAAACTGTGAGAAAGGAATTGCATCCTCCTGTGTAATGCTGCAAGAACACTTTTCTATCACTGTGGAGGAGATTTGGGCCCCTCTTTTTACAGATTTCTTTAAATCTAACTAGACTGAATCTGTTTTTTTTTTCCTTGTTTAAGTGAGGCTTTATAAACCGTTTTGTAACCCTTCCCATATTATCCAGATGATCCTGACTTGTTGAATTTGTTTAAATAGAAGCGTAATGGTTTGTGTTTTTCTATCTTGGAGACGAGTTTGTGATGTCTGACAGGTTTCTGCAGGTCCATCAAGAAGCAGGGTCTGGTTTGGCTTAACAAATTAAAATTTGCTTTCCAAAAATGTGGTTAATAAGAGCAGATTCAAATTTGAACAAGAACTGCTGTTATCTTTTCACAAAGGCTCAAGATACTTCTGATGCTCTTTCTTCTACATAAATCAAGTCAAGAAAAAAACAGTTTTGTTCTATTTTCTAAAGCTATCTTTGTCTAATAGTGGGATTGTTTGATGATTTGAAACATTTTAACATGACAAAAATGCAGAAAACAAGACATCGGTAAAAGGGCAAATACTTGTAACGTTTTCTATTATTTCTAGAAATAATGGTTTTCTATTTTTATTAACGATTTAGATAATCAGATCTCTGTTTAATAAGGCATTCTTTACACTATTTTTGCTTTTTAACGGGTTAGCCAGCAGTTCCTCTTGAAATAATGCTCATCAGCTGTTGAGCCAGCAGGTTTGAATATTAGCAATCTGTCTGTCTAATGACCCAGTTTGTCTGAAGTTCTCTGATTCTCTCAGTGGGGGGTTTGTCTAGCGTCATCCTTCTTCTGCCACACTCCAGCAGGGTGCCATTAAGTCCCCTCTTTTCACACAAATAACTTCAAGAAATGTTTTTGCATGTTTTCTTTTAACTGAAAGAGTCCTACCTGCCCACCAATCACCTCCCTGCTCAAGCCTATCAGCACAGATCTGCACTCTCACCTCAGCCAATCAAATCCAAGGATGCCCCCACTTTCCATTTCAGTCTCCATACCATACCAGGTTCAGGTTTTGGAGGAGAAGACGTCTCTAACCTATGTTTACCTCGAGGGCAAGTTTACCTGTCCTGCAAGTATGAGATATTTCCCTGCTTCAGCACAGCTGATTTTCATTGATAGCTGATAAACAGACTTTTGCTGCCCTGCAATCATCAGAATCAGCTGTGCTTGAAGCAGGGAAACCTCTAAAACCTGCAGGACAGTGGCCCTCGAGGGCCAATTTTTGGCAGCCCTGGACCTGCTAACACATATGTATCCATATGTGTTTATGTCAATAAAACTTCTAATTGCTGTTTTTTTCTCTCTCTGTTTGAGACTCTCTGGATTGAATTGACTTTTAAATATAAAGAGTTCTTGAACATGTCTAAATCTATATTGGTTTTCTATATAGCTCTAAAATTGTAGATTGGAAATCAACAAGTTAAATCCAGCAGTGCATCACTAATAGAGATGTGTGTAGTTCAAATACTAGATTAGGTTAGGCTTTACTGTTCCCACAGTAGGGAAATGTTCATGTTACAACAATAAGTAAAATAAAAGTCCAAGAAATTAAAGGAAAGTCCACCTTAATGGTAATTATATTTTTTTTTGTCTGAAATTAATTACCATGGTTACAGGTAAAGAATAGAGACTATATCTATGAATAAACCTTGATCTGATTCGATTCAGACTTTTTAATTGCATCTTCCTCTGGAGTTAACAATCCATACGTTTCATTACAGATAAATTTGGGATTTTCCCCTTTTAAAGTGTTATAAAGTTATCCATGAGGTATTTATTAGCATTTTAAACCAGTGTTTCTAGGTTATGTTTGCTTGCAGCCAAATGAAGGAGCTTTGCTGCTTCTCTGAACTGCATCTTTGTTGGAACATAATCAGGATGTTGTCTCAGCTTTGTTTTCGTTCTGCTGGTGAGGACACTCCGGGAAGATCCTCCCACGGTGGATCAGCAACATTCGGTATAGAAGGGAGTTTGATCACATTTCATCAGAATCACACAGGCTGAGATCCGCCAAAACTGGTTATTAAAACTTGATCATATGACAAGACCTTTAAACTTTATTTATTGTTATGATTCAGGACAAGAATGCATTTCATTGCAGCTTTTTTTTTTAAACCGCTTATCTCATTCTTATATTTATAAATCAACTCCTACAAACAAAGTTCTGAAGGTATTATATAAGGTAATAGGGATACTATTATAAGTCAATAACAGGATGTCATGACCAAATTAGACTTTAGGTTTATAGTTTGTTTCTTTAAGGGGATGAATTATTGACTATCACTTATCAGTTTAGTTTTAATGAAACACAAACATTGTAATTCAACCCATGTGTGCAGAACAGTGAAACTACATTAATGAAAACACAAAATGTAAATAAATTGTGGCACATGAGTCACTATGGCTGATTATTTTGTAATTATTCTCTTATTTAAAAATGCCAGTTTTATATTTACAGCTGTACAAAAACAATAGATCTTCTTATGAATAATTAAAGCTAAGAATAGCTCTTCAAATCAAATCAGAAGACACATCAAAGCAAAATAAACATCTTCACGTTTTAGGCTGCAGGAATCTGGGTAAATCATGTTTCACAGCCAGGGGCTGATGATCAGCAGGGCCTCTTCTTTGCTTTGACCTCAGTTTGGTTCAATGGATGAACACACATTTCGATCCAGTCCCTCTGAGGCATCTACAACCCTTCTGAGGATCGAGCTGCTGTTTTTCTTCTTCCAGTGGTGGTTGTGTTATTTCATGTTGACTCTCCTACAGCTGGTGAATTATTTGGACTTCAGGAGTGGTCAGTCGAAGCCTTTACACATCCCCTCCTTCATAACAGGTCCTCTTTACTCCTGAGCTACAGTGGGCCTCAGACTTTTCCACATTTTGTCACATTAGAATCACAAACTTCAATTTATTTTATTGGAATTTTATGTGAAAGACAAAGTTATATAGAATTGTGAAGAAGAAATGAAGCATAGTAGTTTTCATTTGTTACCAAAAAAATACTGAATGAGTTAATACTTTGTGGAATAACCTTTTGCTGACATACAGCTACAAGTCTGTAAGGGTCTGTTTCTAGCAACTTTACACATTTAGGGACTTAGATTTTTACACATTCTCTTTGAAAATATGGCAGAGATTGTTTGTGAAAAGCAGTTTTCAGATCTTACAGCAGGTTCGTCATTCTAGCATATTAGTTTTTATTTAAACCATTCCATTGTAGCCCAAACTATATGTTTATTCTCATTGTTCTCCTGGAAGGTGAACTCTCTCAAATATTTTTCTGACTCCAACAAAGCTTCTTCCAAGATTTCCCTGTATTTGGCTCCATCCATCTCTCCATGAGACCACATGTCCCTGCTGAAGAGAAGCACCCCCAGAAAATGATACTGCCACCACCATATTTGACAGTGGGGATGGTGTGTTCAGAGTGATGCACAGTCTTAATTCTCCACCGCATACAATGTTTCTTATGGACAACTCACTTTCAGCTTTTTATTTGTAATAAATGTCTCAAGTCATGTATAATTTTCTTTCTACTTTACAGCCACTCTGCGTCATTCTTCCCAATAAGATTCCAATAAAAATGTATTTATGTCTGTGCTTGCTACGTGACAAGATGTGGAAGAGTTCAAGGGGTGTGAATACTTTTGCCAGTCTCTCCTACTTCCTGCTGCACATTTGCAGTCAGACTGAGGCTTTGAAGATCATCATCAATTCATGCAGGTCAGGCAGGTTCTTCAGTTCAGTTTATTTTCATGTTGCTTATATCTGGGAATACATCGCCATCTACTGATGGATGAAGTCCATCAGGGAACCAGATGTTTTTATGTGGATGTTTGAGCTTTGCTGGTGTTTTTAATAGTAAAAACACAAATGGACAGACAAATAAAGTGACTAAAATAATAATACTGGGAGCTATTTGTCAACAGCTAAGTTTAATTTGAAACCAAAGTATTAACACTGAAATAACTTGGAAGTACCATTTATTTACAAAAAGACAAGCAACTTTTTCCAAATAGAAATTCTTTGTTAATTTCACTCAATAAAATCTAAATACATTTTATTTGGTAAGAAGAATTGATTTAACAAATAAAAAAAAAAATTAAGAACATTTTTTTTTTAATAAATTTTACACATAGACACATAGAGACATACGACCATGCACACTCTCTAGAGAAGCCAGTTCACCTAACATTTTGTCATGATTTTTAAAGCAAAAGTCTTTTCACAGCTGGATTTCTTGCACAGGTGGCATCTTATCCCAGTTCCTGACTCATTCTTGGACAAATGTTTATCTTACAGTCTGCAAGCCTAGGTCCTTGATTTTATATATGAATGGCCAGAGAAGTGATTGGAACACCTGTACATTTATTCCAATGACTTGGATGGATGAGGAAATACTTTTAGCATCATAGTGTACATACCCTTTTGATTGTTTATCTTAGTGAGTCAGTTTTAGACCAGATGACCATTGCAAGAACTGGGTATGAAGAGTTAGATCCACAGACCACTTATCAGTACCTATGCATTCGGGCTGACTTTTCAGTCATTTTTGAATGCTGGTGTTGATGTGGCAAGAAGAACCTCCGCCTTTGTAATAGGAGGAACACTGCCAAAGCCCTGCAAAATGACCTCCAACAGGCCACAAACGGTTTGAAACGAACTCCATGAGGATGGTACGGAGGCCTGATGTCGACAGATTGGCTGTGCTCACAGCCCAACATGCCTGGCATTTGCCACAGAACACCAGTGTTTTTACTGAGCACATGTAGATGGATGAGTCTAGACACTGTGGAGATCAATCTGCTGCCTGCAACATCTTTTTTTTTTCTTTTTTCGGAGGGCCACATAGGCCTCCATGTGCTCACCAGAAGTAGCATGACTGCCATTAGATACCAAGGTAAAATCCTTAAACCGCTTGTTAGACCATATGCTGGTGAGCTTGGCCCTGCGTTTCTCCTAATGCAGGAAAATGCTATGTCCGCAGTTCCTGTCACGTAAGCTTGCACCACTGATTGTCCAGGATTTGGGGGATGCTTTAGTCCAGGTCTAGGAGGAGATCCCTCAGAACATCCACCATCTAATCAGGAGCAGGACCAGGCTTTGTGGGGTCATACAGGTACGTGTAGGCTACATCCAATATGAAGTATAATTTTGACTTGTTTTGAGGACATTGCCTTAAAGTTGGATCAGCCTGTAGTTTTGTTTTCAACTCAAATGTTGTGCGACTCCAAATCCAGGCCTCCACTTATTAATTTTATTTCCATTTTTTGCTGTCAGCACATTCACCTTTGTACAGAACACAGTATTCAATAACAATATTTCATTCGTTCTGATCAAAGATATGACAATGGACCATAGCAAACTTTCTTTACATGTAGCCATGAATGATCTAAGCATCTACACCGATTCTGGTGTGACCCAATGTTTCTAGCTATATAGTGTATATGTGCCTGTGTTGTGAATAATAACAAGACTCTTAAATTTGATGCTTTCAACCACAACTGGATGCATTTTTCTTTCAAGACACAAAATGAAAATGTTTATTTCACCCTGTAAATCTAACAGGACACCCGCTGCTGTGAGCTGGTCCAATATTAAAAGACACTCTTGAATGGTGAAACAGGAAATCTCAAATTGTTACACAAAATCAAAAACATACCTGACTGAACATTTGAATTCAGTATAAACCCCACTTGAAAAAGGTGAAGAAAAAAAAGTAATAATACATGCACAGGATAATGAATTGACATTTTCTTTAAAATTCTTCATATGTGCAGATGGCTTAAAAAAAATTTAAGAACTAGTAGTTCACAGAAAAGCCCATCTGCTATAAATAGAACAAAAAGACTTGGATGCTGAAGTTAGGTCCATGAACCCAGGTTTCTAATGAACATCTGAGGTTATTACAGTCTAGTTGGATTCACTTACACTGAAAATGATCAATTTGTACAATAAACAGAAAAGTCAAATCTAGTCAGAAAAAAAAAATAGAAAAAAAAAAAATCAGAGGTACAAAAGAAAACGTCATATCCATGACGAAAAAAAAAAAAAAAAGAAAAAAACTTTTAAACTGTACATCGTTATCACACAAATCAGTAGCGCCGTCCAAAGGCTCCCCCCTGGATCCCTCCTCCCTGCATCATCTGGTTCTGTCTGTTCAAAGCTCCAGATAGAGACTGAGATGTTCCTGTGTTCATGTAACCTCCACGGCTGCAAGACAGAAATCATCAATTAGTGCTGGCCCATCTTATGGCTTCTAGGAAGCAAATAAGGAAGTTGAATAAAAACTCCTTAACTACTCACCCTGACATTCCTCCACGTGGCATGTGGCTCTGTCCTGGAATGCCCCCCTCTCTACCTGGTTTAAGGAGAGAAAACATCAAGGTTGTTGGTCTAAATTCCAAAGCCACCACAACTTATGAAGGTATTCATTCACACTTTATCATGTGCAAGCTTAAATGTCCATCCATTTCTCTAGTAAATATTACCGGGCTGTGTACAATATATAAATGACCAATCTTAAAAACAGAAGTCGCTCAGAGCTGACTGAAGAATAGAGGTTAACAGGCAATAATGGAGGAAAACATTAACTTGGGATTTTTCACCACTCAGGAAATAAAACATAATATAAAGTCAGCGCCACAAAGAGACTGTTTAGATCAAAATATACTTTTATAAATAATTAGTTGCACCTTTAACTGGTGCAATAATGTGCAACATTTATGTAGCCTGATAAAGCAGACCAAATGTGAGATTAAATGTGTAATTTAGTTTGGCCCAGATGAATGAGACATCGGAACATTGTTGATGAGAACAACCCATTGCCTATTGGCCAACACTCTGACCATTGAGCGCAACTGACTGTGACGCAGTAAGTGCAACAGAAAGCTGGTGCGGGAGTGTACACAAACAGCATTTCGGTAAAACGGCGAAAACGTCCCTCTTAAAAATGAATGAGCGTAGAGCCTCTTCCTGCTCACATTTTAACAAAAACCCCAAGTCTAATCCTTCCAAAACTGATTCCAAAGCTGAGTCAAACGAGAGCTGTTCAATAGTTGTTGCCATCTTCCTTGTTGTGCTTTCTCCTGCGTCGCTCAGCTTTGTCGTCCCGCCCTAAAAACCCCGCCTGCTTTGCATCCAGGAATTCAAAACATATCTCTGCTTTGTGATTTGCCCACCAGTTCTAGGGCCTGGGGCATTGATCGAGGCTAGACCACTTGCAGGCAAAAATGATTTTGGCAGCTGGTGTGTTGGGCTAGTTTACTAGGCTAACATTTATGCCCTTTCAGAGCAGCTGAATGAATATGAATGCAGTCTTTTTCTGAGTTCTATTTGTAAACCATCACATGTCCAATGATCTAAACTATCATCATCATAAAAAAAAAAAAACGAACAAGTTAGGAGGATCACTAACATAAAGTTATGATTACCTTGCCATGGTCTGTCTCCATCCATCTTTCTGCCAGAGTCCCATTCACGGCCCTCCCTTGGAGAAAGAAAAATAAAGTATTACTACTGTTCATATCAGACCGGATTTATAATAGTCTGGACAGAAGGTGGCGGTATGTCTGAGTGATGCTCACCTAGGGTTCACACGCTTATCATAGCCTCCCCCCCAGGAACCTCTGCCATTTCTGTCTGAGAAGTTCTGCAGAAAGAAACAGGTTATAATTGCTTTTCTTTAAAGAGTGAATTTAAAGTGAGCTGTTTTTGCTCATTAGATTTATATAACAAGTTTTCACTAAGCTGTTAGCTGAATTTATGACACCCCTGAACCTTTGTACCCACAGGTCTTGCTTTTTGAGAGTGTCAAGTACAAATGGAGGATCCCAGCCACCTTACCGGGCCATCGCCAGTGAAACGGCCACGATCTCTGTGATCAAAGTCCTGATAGCGGTCCTGGCGACCAAAGTCTGAGCGGCCAAAACGGTCATCCATAGCCATGCGCTTGTCTGGCCAATCGTCCTTTCTGGAAAAGAAACCAATACTGAGTTGTACTTCAAGGATAGTTCAGTAAATCTACGGGCAATGAAATAAATGTAGTTTTACAGACTATCACTGAGCAGTCTACCTTCCATCCATGTCATATGGCCTCTTTACGGGGCGTCTGTCCTGCTCAAAGCGCAGCTGCTCTTGCTGCCTCCTCAGTTCCTCGCGTTCCTTCATTATCCTGTCTTGCTCGCGACGCCGCTCGTACTCGATTCGCATCCTTTCACGCTCCAGGAACTGGCGCTCCATTCGGTCTGCCTCGAGGCGCTGTCTTTCTACCTGGCAGCAAAAAAAATCCAACCACAACCGTTAGGCAATGACGAGAAGTTGGAAAACTTCTAATCTTCTTCTTCTTCTGAACACACCTCCAGCCATCGGCGGCTGTTTATCATCCTCTCCTCCCTCTCTCGGAAGAGGCGGATTCGCTCACGTTCTGATGGATTATCACGACCGCGATCACTGGAAGTAAAAGGGAGATCTTTATTTAGCATCTACTCTACATCACACTGCCCAGACCTCTGTAAAGGAATCCATAAAGGAGTTTTCTTTTATTTATTTTTTTATATGTAAATCAAGAGAACAAGGTCTGTTGATGCTTTTAATCCTTACTTGAATCTAAATCTTTCAACCTCTCTTATCTCCCTCTCCCTCTGCCTCATTTTCTCCCTCTTTCTCTGCGCCTTGATTTGGGCAAACGTCAAGATGTCTCTTCTCTCTTTGCTGGAAGAAGCACGACTCCGACTCTTAGAGCTCTAAAGAGATACAAGAGAAGGTGTAACAAAAAAAAAATAAGCCACTACAACACTGTTTTGATTAGAGGAAAAGAAAGGTTGTGATAATGCAGAGCTCAAAGTAAAGCAGATGAGGAATCGTTTTCTCACCCTCTCCCTGCTTCTGCTTTTGGTCTTGACGCTGACGACAGGTTCTCCCTTAGACGAGTCCATAACTACTGTCCTCTCATTTTCATCTGTGGAAAAAAAAGTAGATGGTAAAACTTAAGATGCTCTGTGAGTTTTTATTTTTATTTTAAGTCATTTAAAATTTAAAACAAAAAAATGAGTCACCTTTGTCATCTCCTGTCTTATCACCCTTTTCAGATCTACATAGAAGAAAAACAAGTTTTTTATAAGACAACACATTAACACATGTCCAAGATGATATGAACACCCAGAAATCAACCTTGTATTCTTACTTGGAGTCAGTGGAGTGTCTCCTGTCGCTGGCGGACTTGCTTGAGTCAGCTGGCTTTTTGCTTGCCGGCTCGTTTTTAGCCTAAAAAGAATAAGAATACATTTGTTTTTAATATCAAAATGTGTGTCAAGTTATTGAAAAAATTAATCTCTTGTTAGCTTCAGGGAACTTCCAACTGATTCTCTAAAACCATAAAGCATTTTAAGCATGCAAGGAGGCAGCCTACAATGAATTGAAGACTTTTAGAGGGTTTTCTTGTTCTAAAAATAAGAGCAAAGCCTAACTGTAAAGTAGTAAATTTATCTAAATAAACAGCAAGATTGGAATAATTCAATTTGAGCTCAAAGTTATATTTGGAGCCGGAGGTAAAAGCGTCATGTTGTAAGCGTTATTCATTACTGTTAGTATAGTATAACTAACAGTTGTATGCATGTTGTTGAGTTTGTCAAAAAGAAAAGGCCCTTCAGCCTTCATCTTGTTTCCAGATGGTCATCTGGATGTGCAATGTTCACCAGCATGGGAGGATGAGACTGTGTGATTGAATCCCTGTTCAAAAAGTATTCTGCTTAGGCTGCAGAAATAAAGCCTTCGTGAAAGGCTGCGTGTCCAATGTGACCACAGGCTGAATTTTGTACCATTACTCACATGTCCAGGTCGGGTTTTAAACAGGATCAACAAGAAAAAAAAACTGGTAGGTTCTTGGTTCTGAGCACTACAGGGGTGGATGGAAACCATTTAGAAATATCGGACCTGGTACAGATCCAAACAGAGCAGGAGAGCTCACTGTCCACTGCTCATACTGAAGAAAGAATACCTTTCATATCCAAAGAGGCATTTGGACCTGCGTTCAACCATGTAAAAGTTGTTTAGAGCCACAAAATATAACCCGACTTTTTCAAAAAAAAAAAAAATGCCTTTTTTATTATCTCGTATAGTAAATTATTTACCAACAAATTATGTATTTTTAGCTTTTAAAATACTATTAAAACATATAAATTCAAAGCTAGTTAAAGGATAAATGGTTCCAAAAACATTTTAATGTCATTCTTTTCCGTCTTATAAAAACCACTAAAGCATTTCAGACTAGTGCATTATTTAGTTCTTTAAATACATTTTAGCCTCTATGAAGAGGGTCCAAAGAGTCGCATGTGGCTCTAGAGACACAAGTTACAGATCCCTAGTCTAGGATATTGTTACGGATTGTTGCTTGCAGCGCATGAGATATCCCTAACTTCCAGACGTTCTACCAAGCAGACCTGATGACCCAAGATGTGGACTGAAGAACCTCATTGCAGCAAACTACTCTGCAGCTTAAGCAAAATGTTTCGGTATCCTAAGTCCTGCTCTGTATATTCATAGGCTACGATGTCAATTAACCATTACCAGCAGCAGCAGAACTGAGGACTATTAATCCATCAAGTCACTAATAAAATCATGTTTCTTTACTTACCCTCTCTACAAAGATCATCTTTCCATGAAGCTCAGTCTTGTGTAGGTGACTGATACAGTTGGTGGCTTCCTCCGAGGATGACATGGTCACAAACCCGTAGCACCGAGCCCCGGGGCTCTTAGCGTTGGTCACCACCTTGACTCCAACAACCTGGAGGAAAACATAGTACCCACAACTCAATATATAAAAATACTTCCCTTTTTAATCGAAGTATAAATTGGAAATTAGAATAAAATTACCTATTTGAAATTCTTTGTCTTAGGGTTTGAAAAAAATAAAAAAATCTTTTGATAAAAGTTTAAAATAATTCATTTCAAATACTTTTGCACATCTTAAGTATTCGGCAGATTATTGACTGCCATTCGCTTTGTTCATTTTGTTGCATATCTTCCAACAGGTCAATCATTAGTGAGTAAATATTGCTTAGAAAAATTAATCAAATCATTGTTTATATAAGAATTTATATAGAAATTAGCATCAATCACTTCCTTCTGATCTAATTAAGGACTCTACAAAAATTGAAAACATGGCTAATACATACTCAGTGGGAAAAAATAAATTCATCCTTCAGAGATTTTGTTCAAATTAGAAAAAGAGAAGGAATGATGCCAATAGTGGTGCATCCCAAAGGATTTATAGCCCCCCATGTAATTCTGCATAACTTACCTTTCCATGTTTGCTGAATAGCGCCTTTAGATCAGTCGCTCTGCTGGTGGAGGACAGCCCACTGACCCACAGATTTCGGCTAGTGTTTGCTGCGGGAACAGGCATTAAATATAGGTGAGCTCACATGCAATGCACTGCAGATTAAAAAAAAAATGTAAATAAAAAGTTCCTCTCACTCTTTTCATCTTTAGAGTCCGGCTTGGCTTCCTTTTCTTCAGAGCTAGAAAGAGGAAAAAAGTTGTGAATAAACAAGAACTAGAGCATGCTGGAACGCCTATCATACTTAGCTTTACTAAGCTTCGATGTTTCAGTAAAGCGCTTTAATGGTGATTAAATGATAACACACTCTTAACTTCATTACCATTTACTAAACAGTAAAGTGAGACAGGTGAGTGGAGGGCATGAGAAAAATCATCACAACTCCGGAGGAAAATTTACCTTGAAAGAGCATCCAATTTTTTTTGTAATCACAAAGGGGCCAATGCAACAGAGATAACCATTTGGTTTCTAGTAGACAGAAAGCAACAAACCTCTTGTTCTGATCATCGCCCTCTACAGAAGAGGACTCTTTCAGTGCTGAGGTTGAATCCGGGGCAGCCTCATCCATTGTCTTCTCGTCCTCCTCACCCTTCTTAGACCCCTTTTCTGAATCAACAGATTCACCCGAGCCACCCTGTTCGCTTACACTAACAGCCTCTGAGCTTTTGTTTTCAGTTTCAAGTGTCTCTTCTGGGACGGTATTCCCATCCCCGGCCTCTTTGGTGTTATCCCCATCCTCGGATGCAGTGCTGCTGGCCTTGGCGCCAGCGTTGGACACGCCGTCTTCCCCTCCGGCAGCTTGCTCTTCTTCTGGGCTCTGGTGCTGGTCTTCTTTTAGTGGCTCTGATAAACAAGACCCGGCTACTTTGTTATTTTCTACGGATTTAACAGGAATAGAATGGCAGAGTTTAATCACTTCTGAAACACATCAATGGTTAACGAGGAACTGGCACGGCCTGGATTAGGAACCTCATGATCACTTGGCTGTGCTCTTAAAATCAAGTATCAACAGAAGAAGACCCTAACAAAGAGACTGGAAGAGGACCCAAAGGCTGCAGAACAACCAATCAACTAAGGTGCGGCAAACGATTGGGTTCATTTCTCAAGGAGAACCACATATCTCTAGTCTCCTGATCCAAAACACACAAATACTGTTCAGTTCTGAACAGAGCCACAACACCAGCTTTTTAGCAGCAGCCACGGGTCGCTGCAGTTCCATATTCTTCCAGCAGGGGCACATTCTCCGAGATCCAGGTTTCTTTGGACAGAACTTCAGCTCAGGTGGAGTCGTTCCATTCCCACGTCATTTCTGCATTGCACAAATCGTACGGGATCTTCTTTTTCTTTGTCTCAATTTAGCAAAACCTAGAAATGCTACAATCACTTGCAATGGCTCAATCATCCCTGACCATAAAGAAAATATAATTGCTGACATTATGCATCAGACTGTTAACTGTTTGAGAAAAAAACAAAACATTTACTTGATCATCACAAGCAGTGTGGATTTTTATTTTTATAGGTTAACAAAATCACAGCACAAAGTCAGCAATTTCCTTTGGGCTTCCAGTCTCTCCTTGTGGTTGAAACTAAACCGTTTCATATCCAACTCAACACGAAAACGAACCTTTGATCAACCTTTTGCTACTGTACCTGTTTTTTCTTCTTCAGCATCAGCATTTGGATTCTGGAAGGAAAGAAAGTAGATGGATGAGTTGAGATCCCCTTTAAACACGCAGGCCCAAAGTCAGTCCTCCAGGGCCGCTGTCCTGCAGGTTATAGAGGTTTCCCTGCTTTAGCACAGCCGATTCTGATAACTGCAGTTCAGGAAAATCTGCAGGCCAGCAGCACTCAAGATCCGACGTAGGGTTGCCTACCTAGTCTTGACTTTCACATAGTAATGTCCTGATACAATTTTTTCCATTTCCAATACTGAAATTCCAGTTTTGAGCAGTGATAACATTGACCTGATAGAATATCAGCTCAAATCAATAATAATTCTGTCACTCATTTTGTAGTTTAGAATATTAAACAAGGTTTAAGCAATATTCCTCAGAGAACAGTCAACAACAGGTAGGACAACAAGTGGCCTATCTATTATTAACCAGTGGGTTACATAAACAGAAGCAGAGTGTTTTATCTGTTTACCTGGCTTTTATCACAGGGTTTAGATGCAGACTTATTTGGGTTTTTTTTTGGCTTACATCCGTATCAGATCAGGACATGCCTCCTTTCACATGCATTTTCAATCAGGTCCATAAACATTTCCATAAAAAATAAAAAACTTTTCCAGAACCAAAACTCAGCCCTATCTCAAAAAACGAATTAAAGGCAGGAGGTCAAATCTGGTCGTGGTTATCCTACAACAGATCATTTTAAGAATATTTTGTGAAATCCTAATTTTTTTCTTTAGTTGAGAGAAAGAAAATACACTAGTCATCGCTTTTTTGGAGATCTCTGCCAGACCAAATTTAATAACTATTAAATTTCCACTTTTTCAATTACTGAATGAGTTATGCAAGTTACTAAAAACAAAGAAATCAGAAGGTTGAAGAAATGCTTCACTCTTGATTTGTCAAATAAAAAAAATAAAAAAATATTTAATAGGAGAGTGTAAAGCTTTCTCATTCTTTGAGCTAATGGAATAAAGCACATTCTAAATTTATGATAATTCACTTTTCTTGTCTGAACAATTATCCAGAGTTAGAAAATTTGATCTGAAACAGCAATCCCATTTAACCATGTCCAAATACACCATGGACAGAGTTACTAAACTGGCTGATAAACCTGTCACCTCTTTATTTCACACACCAATTTCAAACCAGCCCTACTGATAAATGAGGGAAAATCAGTTCTCTTTTTAATTTAAAGTGATTGTAACTTGGGCAGATAATTGTGCCTCTTACCTCTGTCCCTTGAGGTTCTTGCCCTGACTCAAATTCAGTGAAGTTGCGTTCATCCCCCAGCAATGCGTTGTCATCTTTGTCAGGATTCTCTTCATGTTCCGGATCATCAGCTGACATTCCAACTTCATTCTCAGTCTCATCC
Source organism: Cyprinodon variegatus (assembly GCF_000732505.1). Lineage (NCBI taxonomy): Eukaryota > Metazoa > Chordata > Actinopteri > Cyprinodontiformes > Cyprinodontidae > Cyprinodon > Cyprinodon variegatus. The sequence continues at coordinate 243,376 of NW_015151137.1, forward strand.
AGAACGTTCATGTCAAGGATGTCCATGTCCTGCATGTTCTCATGGCCGCCCAGAAAGTCATCCTTATGATGAAAAAAAAATACAAATCAAACTGTATTTCAGCAGCAACACCAGCACTTTAACTCTGTTGAAAATAGGTACTTTTCAAAAGCATACCTGTTCATCACGACAATCCTCCTCCATAGGGCCGTCTTCTGTTTCATCATCTTGTCGGGATTCTGAGGAGAAAATGCATTTGTTCATTACAATGTAACATGGAGGAAACTAGGCATGGGCCTGTTAACAGCTTCAAGATACGTCAGTGGGAAAAAGTCAGTTGTGATTAGCTGCAGCATCATGAGCCCTTGCCCTGCATATCCCAGAGTAGCTGCTTTCAGAGAGGAGGGGATTGCCCCAGACTTTTCCTCCTGCTTTGGCACATTCGGACACTGCAAAATGCGCCCACAGTTCCACTTTGGAACTTATTATTATCCGCTATAGGGGAATATTTTGGCCAACGCAAGAAGACAGATGGCAACGGCTTGGAGGCAGGCTGCCCTGCATGTTCGAACAGCTGCAGCCAGAGGAAGCAATACAGTATCACCCAGCAATGTTCGCTAAATTCAAGGCAAAGGAATTCTTAAAATTAAAGTTCTACCTTTAGCATCAGGCATTGGTGAAACAAATTAATTTATTGAACTTTATTCATCTCACATTGGAGAAATTTACCAGGGCGTTACTGCAGTGGACAGCTTGGGGCAGCTACTCTGCTGTTTTTTGGAGCTGTTGGAATATCTGGGAGACAGCCAGAAGATGGCAAAAGTGCATGTATATCTACCACTTGCATGTAGCACATTTCTTTTGACACCCAGTTTGGCTGCTAAGCGTTTCTGGAGCACAGCGTGTAAAGGCAAGTGCCTGGTTCACCAGTTACTAAATTGCCCTCACTCCTCCACCCATGCCCAGCGCCATTTATCTTTGAGACATTTATCTATGGTTGTGACATCTTCCCCGGAGTTCATTAACTGCATTGTGCCCACTCCATGCAATTCCGTTCCCTCCCTCGCCCTTCTCTCCAAACACAAAGTTTCTTTAATTTTTATTTTTACATATCTCTCAGTTGAATGGAGCTGTAAACGCCTCAAGGTGACTTTCCATGTAGAACTTCAGCTCAAAAACAGTTTCAAATTTTAATGATAAAGGAACTACACACCAAGGAGAATGGGCTATATGCCAAAGTCCACTGCTTCCTCCACTACTTCAGTAACCATGAGAACATTGGTCAGACACACCTGGATTAATAAGTCTGTCCAGTGAGGGCTGGGCATACACTGTATGATTTTTTTTTGCCCTTTTCTGGTCGATTTTCCAGTCATGTGAGAATTTTTTGGATCGGGCGGCGTTTCAGCTTCATTGTGCCTCTTATGTCGTGTAGTTTATAGGAGGTAACAAACCTGTTTGAAATTCAGTCTGCCCATGTAAGGTGTTCATGGGCAAATCCTGTTTTCGAAGCAGAGCTACGAGCCGATTTAGCAGAACCCCACGCACCGCGCTTGTGCAAACAAGGGAGTGTTTCTTCTTCCAGATTGATGAGTCAAACCAGCGCCATTACTCGCTGCTGGGTCCGATGTGGTTTTGGACGTGCAGTGTGAGCAATTAGATTGCATCAGAGCATCGGGCTGTACAGCGCAATTACACACATCATAAGCTGTGAACTTTTAAACCCTGCGGTTTTGTGGTACAGTTTGAGCTGTCGCCGAGTACAATGATTGAAAATATCGTACAGCATATGCCCATCTTAAGGAAAGCCAGGAAACAAAGGAGCCATTGGCATTCAGGAGGCAGTGGAGTCGAGTAAAGCCCATCAGTTTCTCATCAGGTAGGTAATGTTGAATACATTTAAAAATTAAACATGCTTGTCTAGTCAGACCAAGAGCCTGTTTGCACATTTACATTTAATTTAAATTGATTCTTTAAAGGTTTATTACCTTCTGATTCTATGGCATGACGCCCTTTATTACAGTTTATTGACAAAAATATACTTTAAGCATTTTAACATGAATAAAAAATTACAGCTTTGTAAAGTGATTTCTAATCTATTTTTATTTTAATGTCAATAACATTTAAACTAACCCTTTAAAATGTGCATTTTTATTACAAGGTTCAAGCAGGGATATTTTCTATATGTATCAATTTTTAAATAATGATTTTTTTTCTTCTTGTTTTAAAATTTAAAAAGCAGAGTTTACTCATTTTTAGGGCTGCAACAACGAAT
>NW_015151137.1:246903-250114 GCF_000732505.1 Cyprinodon variegatus
GTACAGTTAATGAGAAACCTGTACTTGTGTGCTTGTTTGTTCTGTCTAAAATGTTTATTTTGGAATAAAGAGGTTAATATAAAAAAAATATTTTGTGTCCGATTCATCGATTAATAGAAAAAATAATCGGCCGATTCATCGATTTTCAAAATAATCGTTAGTTGCAGCCCTACTCATTTTTATTATCCATATAATTATACTGGAAAATGAAAACGTTTCCTGCGGTTACCTTACCATTAGAGCACAAGTATTTCATGCATGGGCGTAGGTTTGCATAGGGACCAAAGGGACATGTCCTTACCAAAATTTTGGACTGACCTACTTGTCCCTACCAACAATTACATGTGAATAACATGTTTATAATTTACAATACAGCGTTGTTGCAGCAGTAGAGGAGTTCTGGATGGAGAATATTGACAGACGAAAACATGTTTTATCTAAAATACAAAATGTTTATTTTTTTTTACAATTTTGGTATAATTCCTACTTTAAGTGGGTCGCTCTGTGAGCTAAAGACATGTTTCAGAGTCTCTATACTCGAGTTAATGATTAATCGATTTGTTGACATTATTTCAATAATTGATTCATCCAATGAATTGTTTCAGCCCTAAATAAAATACATGAAATGGGTTAAACAGTAACTGCAGCCTAGATGTACAACTTGTGGAGTGGAGTTAATATCCTCATACCCCATTTACACTACCCTTGAAAAACCGGTCCATGCCTAGACCGGTCCGAGCTCGGATCAGTTAACCAGGCCACACTCGGTTCTGACGACCGTTTACACATCACGCTATCTTGGTTCCTCAACTCCTCGCCTCCTAGTGACGATCTGCGGTATTACTGCCAGTATTGAAGGAGGAAATCAAGCAGTTGGTGGTGGTAATTCATCAAAAGTTGTTTGCCAACCGCCATAATACACAAGAAGAAGAAGACGAAGAAGGAGGGAATAAAGCAAATCAAAATGGCGGCGCCCGTCACATTCGGAAAGTTATGCTTGATTATTATTGCTGTACTTCGGTTTTATTATTTAAAATGCCATTATTCAAAATGTTGCAAAGATTTCGATTGTTGTTTATGAGGACTTCTTCTGTTTTGTGTTGGTCGGCAAGCAACTTCCGGAGGGGCATTACCGCCAACTACTGGAATGGAGTGTGAATCGGGGTGTGCAGCCAGACGGAGATGGCATGTTCTGCTCATGCGCTTCTGTTATCAGAGAACCAAGCCAGGGAAAAACCGAGCCGAGCCCACCTCTGGAACTGGTTTGCAATTAGCTCGGTTTGGTTGTGTCAAGCTCGGTTCAGTTCAGTTTGCTTTCCATTTACACACGATAAGTTATCTCAGTTACTTAGCTTGGACTGGTCTCGGCATGGTTTTTCAAGGGTAGTGTAAATGGGGTATCAGTGTCAGTTCCTCTTCTAGTTCCAGTGCACAAGTAAATATAATACGTTTATTTGGCATCCCTTTAATTTATTATTTTGCTTTGTTTCGTCATAAAAACAGAACATTTAAAATATAAGAGTGGGTTTTACCTTGTTTACCTCTGCACAATTCTATATCTTCAAAATAAAAAAAAGTTTAAATCCACATATAACAGACATATTTAGACTATATTCTGTTAAATAGGCACAGATTTACCTACTGTCTTGGTCACTAGTAATTTCAAATGCAAACCTTTTTCCAAATGGAAAGAAGTCCAATTTCCTCATTCATCAGAGCCAGTTATTGATAAACAGCATCTAGTATGTGTAGTGCTCATAAGATTTGTATAAATGTAGCAAGAAATGCTGCTTTTCTCTGTAAACGAAATACACCCTGATTTTCACGTCAAGCATAAAAAACGAGCATGCATATTTTTGCATAGGACCGATGACATCAGACCAATAGTGTCCCTACCAAAGCTGAAATCAAACATACGCTCATGTGTTATTCAACCAGCAGGCCTGATTGATTCAATGAGGCAGATGTTAGCCTAGCCAGCTGCTGCTGTTACCTTTCGTGGACCGCTTGGGTGTAGCTTTCTTGGGGTTAGAATCCGGGATGAGGACAATCTCCTCTGGATTCCCTCCTTCTTCCTCAATCGCCTGTTTGAGGATAGAAAAGAAAAAAACACTTTGATAGATTGCACAAACACGGTCAGAAACACGGTGACGAAATTAAATGTATGCTCTACGGAGACCAACGGCTCAGTTAGCTTCAGCGCTAGCATTCCGTTTGAATACATTTAGGCAGAAATGCGCTTGATAAACCAACATGAAAACAGCACCGAACCCTCAAATATGTGATGGCTTATTAAATTCGCGATTGTTTCGTTTAATATGACAGAACATTACCTTTTTGAGACGCTCCGACAGCACGCTCTTGACGCCAGTAGTGTCCAGGTTTCGTTTCTTCAGTTCGGCCTTCAGGTCGATGACTCTAAGCTCCGACAGTTTACGGACCTCCGCACCCTCAGCTATCTCCATTTCACCTGATGGATTCGCCATCGTTTAGGTAGGAGAATGATTTCTAGGAGGTTTAAAAGAATGTTCAAAATAAGTGTAATAGACTAGCGCTGCTTCGCAAATGGAAGCAGCGGACTCGGAAAAGCGACAGCAAAATGGCGGACGCGACAGGTCAAGATAACGCAATGCGCATGCGCAGACCAGAACTGTCTGCAGCGCTCCACCACCTCATTGTAAAATGAGGGTTTGACAGAAGAAAACCCGTTACTTCTGAAATAATGTTCATACCTGAGATGGTGAAATTATGAAGAATCCTTATTCTGTTAAGTATTTCATGTTTAAAAATAAAGAAAAAGCATTGACATTTTGTAAAAAAAAAAAAAAAAAAAAAGGAAGCATACTTTTCCATAAAAGGTTGGTATTTGTTGAAAATCTTCCTCCTAGTTTCCAACCTAATTAGAGAAACTGATCTAAAAAATCATTACTGATAACTTTTATGCCAATCTATTATAAAGAAAGCATCTTTGCATTCAAAGAAAATATGCATTGCTGCAGTAAATATAATTTGTAATTTTTCTGGATAAAACATTTGTTAATGTTTTTAAAGTAATGGTTAATAAGAGGGCAAGTGTAAGTCTAAAGAGCTGATATGCCCCCTATGCAATTGTGGACTAGGACGTCTCTTTGCAGATGTAATAGTGCGAAATGCAGAGATGGGAAGTAACGAAGTACAAATACTTTGTTACTGTACTCAAGTAGATTTTTCT
>NW_015151137.1:250614-279711 GCF_000732505.1 Cyprinodon variegatus
TACTTCCACTTTTACCAGAGTATTTTTTAACACAAGTATCTGTACTTTTACTCAAGTATGGAAAGTGAGTACTTTTCCCATCTCTGGCGAAATGTTCCTCTTAAACCCACCTGATACTGGGTTGATTGACCGGACCTTATTTATACCCCAACACATGCCAGATTTCAACATGATGGTGAGCCATTTAAACACAACACCAACAGCAAAGCAGACAGTGGTACTTTTAATTACTATGTTAATAGCTGTGTATAGTTCATTAGACGGTTGGTAAAAAATACACTCATATGTTTCAAACCGCAATTAAGATCTTAAAAGAACAATGCATTTGAGTATTTTATTTTTACAAGACGACTTGGAATTATCGGTAATCCAGAGTGTAGATTAAAACCATAACCGTAATGAGCAATATGTTAGCGACGGGGGGTCGGTTAGGGGATGGGGTTTTGTACTTCATATGGGGCCCACCCACATAATGTTGCTATTGTTGTGTCGTTACACCATTGTCATTAAGATATTTTTTTCTGTATTGTATTCTTCAGGGAATGCACTTCTGAAACTGGAAAACATTAGAAATACAAGGGGGGTCTGATCATCTTTTTTCATTAATGAAACTTCACAACTACTGTTTGCATATTCAAACCTATTCCACCTTGCAGTGTATTTGATATAGAATAGACCTCTGACTTTAATGTGGTATTATGATCCTAGTTTTGTCATGCATCAAAGTTGCTGCATGAAAACATCACGTGTTCAATTACAAGCTTGAAAATCTAGTCAAGGCAAGTTTATTTGTATAGCATGTTTCACTGACAATAGAGTTCAAAGTGTTGTACATGAACAGAACACAAAAAACACACAGAAAAATAGATACAGTGGCATAAAACATAGAAAATTAGAAGATAGACTGCAGTATAAAAGAAAAGGTTGGTCTACAAACTTAAACTATTGATTTTTCTAGAGTGTATTTCAGTAGAGCATTCAAGGTAAACTCTAAACAAATAGAATTTTTAGCGTTTTTTTTTTTAAACTTTGTTTTTTTTACCTAAACCCATTACTATGTTTTAATAACATAGCAGCAGTAATGGAGTTTGAAGTGCAAATTCTGATTTGGTGAAACAATCTTGATTTTCCAACTTGAAGCTCAAAATGAGTAATTTTCCATTACATTCATAATACCTTTGGCTTAGACAATAGTACATTTTATAATATTAGTAGTATTACTAGTAGCAAAATGGTTTTCTGAAAGAAGCTAAATCCAGTTGTTCATATGTAAGTCATCAATTCGATGCTTGTAAAATTATGGTAAGCTAAACAAAGAGGAGCAAAAAACAACAAGACTTAAAAGTATTTTAGGATATGTATTCAAACCTACTCACAGCTAAAGACATGCTACATTTGAACTATTTCATTTAATATGTTGCTCATCTATTATATTCACATTTATAAGACAGCACAAATAAGCACAAACGTATATAAAATGAGGTGATATACATAGTAAAACAAAATAATCTGCACTTAATAAGTCTGGTTCATTTATAATGTGTTCTAAGGACCTGAGTATGGAAAAGTATGGAATTTGCTTTAGTATTTCTTAGGCATAAAAATGTTACAAAAGTGTTATATATAACTTACATATTTTGTTATTTTATTATAAACCATTTTAAAATATATTAAAAAGAAGAGCATAGTCTTAGTTTTCATTCACATTATAAAACTCTTTGTAAAAATGTACCAAATCCATTTTTCTGCATAACTACACGCATCAACAGTAAACCCAGCTAAACAACCATTTTTCTATCAACCTTGAAATGTTATGAAGGACAAGAGAGTAAACATATTATAATCAAGAGAACTTGTGATTAATACATCACACTGATTGAGATATATTTTGTTGTACTTTTTATACTTAATGTATAAAAACAATATCTGAAATAGACATTTTAGATTGCATGAAAGAAAAAGACTGGTAATAATCCCTAGAGTGAGTATCACTTAGAAAGAATGGAAGTTGTACATGTCGCTAAATTTGTAGTTAATTTCGCCAGTGTGGCCATGGGGCAAGCTTTTACTAGCAGTAAGAGGTTGCGGTGAATTAAACACCCCTGGGCTGTCGGTCTCCTCTGGCATATTGGCACTCCTTGATAAAGTCAGAGAGTCGGCATGAGAAAATTCAGTACTGGTTTGTCCAAAGGATGTCCATGTGTCTGAGGCTAAGGAAGAGCACTCTGCAGAGTCGAAGCTGGAGCACGAGTAAGCAGGGCCACTAGTAGACATTCGAGATTCGTGGAGATTCAGTTTGGAGACCAGGGGTTTGCCCACTGTTACAGCCAGTTGCTCTTGTACCTCTTCATCCATGTTGGAATATGTGTAATGAAGGCAGACAGTAAAAGTGAGGTCCGTCTGTGAGGTGAATGAAAAGCAGAATGTCTTCTTTAAGTCAAAGAGCATAATAATATAAACAGAAAACTCACACCCCTGTAACAGTTCCACTTGTCTTTTTAAAGTTAACATACCAACAAGGTTTCTACTAACTGCATTCATTACAAATGAAGAAAGACTATCGGTTGGCCCGCAAAGGGATTTTGGCAAACTTTCCGGTGCTTCTGGAGAGGGAATAAGGGGTTTGTTTAGCCTTTTTTCTAGTTAGGCTTAATTCTATGGAGATCTACCCCAATTACTTTGGAGCTCTGGGCATGGCAGTCAAAGGACAGTGCCACTGGACTGGCAGACTGGGATATTGGTTCCTCTTTATAAGAAGGGGTACCGGAGGGTGTGTTCCAACTATAGTGAGATCACCTATCTCAGCCTCCACAGGAAGGCCAATATCACAGAGCTGAAGAGGAGAGTCCAGCTGATTGTCCAGCCTCGGCTTCAGAAGGAGCAGTGTGGTTTTCATCTCAGCTGTGGAACATTCGACCAGCTCTACATCCCCTGCAGGGGGTTTTTGGGTTCATGGGAGTTTGCCCAACTGGTCCACATGTGTTTTGTGGACTTGGAGAATGGATTCAACCATTTCCTTTATGGGGCCCTGTGAGGGGCACTCACAGAGTACAGGGTATGGAGTCTTATACTAGGGGCCATCTGGTCTCTGAAGAAGCAGAGCAGGAGTTTGATTCAAGCATTAAGTCAGACCTGTTCCCAGTGTGTGTTTTGGGAGGGCTGCTCTCTGTCAATGGTCATGTTCATAAACTTTATGGACCTGCTTTTATATTTTGCTGGCTCCCTCCTACAAGACCTATAGCATGGACTGGGGCTGTTAGCAGCAGAGTCCAAAGTGGCCAGAATGAGATTCAGGGGTTCTAAAACATCAAAATGATGGCTTGTCCCCTTTAAATAGGGGGAGAGTTCCTGCTTTAAGTGAAGGAGTGGGGTCCCACTCCTGGAGTGGGAAATTGATAAATGGATCATTGCAGCTGCCACTATAATGCTAGCACTGCAACAGTCTATTGAAGTAATAAGATTGCCCAGAGAAAAGGTTAAACTAGTAATCTACCAGTCATTCTATGTTCCTACCCTCAAATTCTAGGTGGTGACTGAAATAACGAGTTCCAGATATGAGCAGCTGAAATTAGCTTTATCTGCAGGGTGGCCATGCACATGCGGAGCTCGGTCATCCGTGCAAGGTTCAGAGTAGAGCTGCTTTATCCTTCACATCCAAAGGAGTTTAGGTGCTCGGGCATCTTTATTGGATGCAACCTGGACGCCTCCCTCAGGAGGTGTTCCAGGCATGTCGCACCTGGATAATGCCCAAGACATAAGCAAGGACCCGCTGGAGGGACTATGTCTCTCAGCTGGCCAGGGGAAGTCCTGGGCTTCCCCCAGCTGAGCTAGGGGAGGTGTCTGGGAAGGGAGGTTTGGAAGATACGGTTCATTTTAATTTTCCTATTTAAATTGCTAATACAATTGCCATTTTGTCCAGGAAATCCCGAATAAAAAAAAAATGGTTAAAGACTGACAGACTAGTCATAAATATGTTCATGGTTGAAAATAACATTTTGCACAGTTCTATAAAGAAAACATAATAATTTTCCAATTAGATCAATGAACACAAATGAGTGTCTGACCCTGAGTCTCTGCAGACCACGGATGCGTGTGTAAAGACTCTTTGCCTCTGGTGAGGGAAGTTCCTCCTTAATCAGCAGCAAGCAGCCGGCCTCAAAGAGAGTCTCCTGGTTACTCTTCTTTAGGTCAATGTCCACTTCCTGTTGAAAGAAAATTAACATTGAGGAGCATTGTATGTATTAAATCATTATCATTTTCATAGTATACTGTTTGCTTGCCAGGGAAATAGCATGCCAGAAAAGACTGCACAACTATGTTGATTGTAATAAGTCCAGTTCGAAGAACAAAGAGTTGCCAGTTTGAGGATTTTAAAAGCCGGCATACATCCTCACATAAGAATCATGAACATCAAGAGCAGTAATGCAGTTTTAAGGGCATTACTGCCCTAAAAAGTATTATCTAATATGTTTTTTCACTGAAGCAACCTTCCCATACAAAGAACACATTTAATGCCTCCACATTGTCCATTTATTTTGTATGTACGAATCATGTACAAAGCTGGAAGAAGCATTATGATGGTACTGTGGTTTCTAATTGTAACAAATTGAAGTTTCTATAAGACAAGAAAGAAATTCCCAACATAGAGAGATAGGATGTTCATGGGTAGGTAGGAAGTCCAAAAGAACATTTACACAGCAGTGCACATAGAAAAAAATCCTTAGGCGGTCTAGAGAGGGGCTGGCACTCATCACTTGTAGTAATAGAAGCAGGGTATGTCCTGGACAGGTCGCCCCTCACCCTGAGGGCAATTTAGAGAAAGTAATTAAGTAAGCGGTTATAGTTTTGGAGTGGGGCAGCTGTACCTGGATAAAAAACAAGAAAAAAATCAGACTCCATGCAGAAAGAACCAACCTCCTGCTGCGAGGTTACAGTGCTACTCACTGGCCCACCAGGCTGCTCTCCCACCCTGTGTGGATCCTTTCTACAGTAGTTTCCATGTATCTGTCTGTCCTTGATCTTATCATTAAACCTGTTCTTGTCATTTCTAACCCTACCAACAAAACATTATCATATTTAAAATATATTTTAAATAACTATGAATAATATTGCAAAGACATCATTTAGTATTTCAAGGGTTTTTAAGAAAATAGAAAAATAGAATGGTAGAGCCTGATTGGACTGATTTTAGATTGTCACATAAAAGGAAACACATTCCTTTTATCCTATCATTTTTACTCTTTTCTTCCTCATTTCAGTGCACAGAGTTTACCTTGATACTGAAAAATCTAACCTTATTTTGAGAAAATTGAACAAATATTCTTTATTTGCATTGAAAAAACAATCTAGGAATAAGTCAAAATGTCTTAAGTGAAGTGGATTTACCCTCAATTTGAGAAGGTAGATGAGATGATTTGCCAATGGAATGAATATTTTTATGCTTAAAATAAGATAATTAGATAAAATGCAATTGTAAATAGACAATGCAATTGTTTTTTCTTATTTTAAATGTAAATTGTCCAGTTCCATTGGCAAAGAGTCCTACTTACCTCCTCAATTCAAGACAAAATGCACATATTTTAAGAAAAAAATGACTTATTAAGATTTACATTTTTTCAGTGTGTTGTTTATTTGCTAACTGCAGTAAGTAAATAAACAACACACTGCAAAAAATGATAATCCATGATAATCCAACTTCTGTTTAAAGTGCATCAAAAAGGCTGAATCACTATCAGTCATCCCAGGAGATGAAAAACCTATGGAGCCATACTGTATATAGCCAACACACCTGTGGGAAGTCTGTGAGCTGAGCACAACAGGTTTCTATTTCTGCAGGTTTCTCAAGTATCCGGGAGTAGATGACCATAACGTTAGAAAATTCTGCTGCAAATCCCAGCTGGACCTGCACCCCGCAGTCAAACTGGAGACAGCGGCTCTCAGGCAGAACTGTTCGAAAAAAAAAACAAAAAAAAAAAAACATTTTAAATCTGGGAGTCTAGATAATACAGAGCATGAAAATGAAACAATCTGCAACTATAAGTAACTTTTGAGCATTTAATCAAATCAGTTTTTATGTTTGTACCATGAGCGACCGCCCACTGCAGATTTCGAGCTGAATCGGATTCCGAGCTCTCAGATGTCTGGATCTGATCTGTGAGAGAACGTCTTTCAGAAAGGTTGCTGCGCAGCTCCAGAGCCTGTCTTCCTCTTGTAATCGCACAGCGACCCATGTCTGAAAAAAATGAATAGCGCTTTCAAAGGAGGGCAGTCTAACGTCAGTGCTGTTGAAGAGTTTAACACTAGGGTAAACCTGGCTCCCATCAGAACACAGGGAGAGATTAAGATTTGTATGCGAATGACTCTATATAAGGTCTTACCAGCCTTGCTAATAGAACAGAACATATAATTATCCAAATATCTAAGTTGTATATTTTGATGACTGATAAAATAAAGAATCAAAAATAAAGATAAAATCTAAATACTTAAAGTTTACAAGGAATTAAGGATGAATGTTCAGAATACTAGTAACTGATTAAAGGTCTCGTTTCAAAGGTAAACCCTAATGGTTCGCAAAAAACTAATTACCTTATTTAACTTTAAGGAAATTTCTTTAGAGAAAGGACTAGTACTGATGGTGCTTACATAAACTAATAAAATGGCCTAACCTCGGTCTTGTTGAGTTGAACTGGACTAACTGAAAGGACAGGAGAAATGTTGATGTAGCAATTGTCCAACATGGTTTTAGGGGACAGTTCTTGGATGCAACCATTCATAAAGACATATTACTTTAAGATGGATGGTCTCTTCATTGGTTCCATAAAGACCAAACAAAGATGGATGGAAAATGAACAAAACAAAACAAAAATCCACAAATGATCCAAATTTTATGGTCTTAAGAGAAGGTTGAAACATAGACTGACTGCTAAATCGAGAACTTTGCTCTTTTCACTCAGCTCTGTCTTAACCACGACAGACTAAGGAAATATGAACAATATAGAAGCAGCTCCATCGATCCATCTATCAATCTCCCGCTTCATCCTCCCCTTACTTGTGAAGAGGACCCCAGAATACTTGAGCTCCTCCTCTTGAGGCAGGAACTCAAGGGGGGAGTGATGGTCTAGTGGTTAGGGCATTGCACAAAAAACAGACTACCACTCTGGGTCCCTGTGCAAAACACTCTTAACCCCACACTGCTCCCTGGGCACCACACAATAGCAGCCCACTGGGTTAAATGCAGAGGTAAATTTCTCCTGTGTGAGATCAATAAAGGTCCATTATTATTATCTTTCCTCCAACCTGAAGCGAACAAGCCACCTTTTTCCTGGCGAGAACCATTGCCTTAGACTTGGAGTAGTTGATTCTCATCCCGGTCGCTTCACACTCGGCTGCAAACCATCCCAGTGCATGCTGTAGATCTTGGCAGGAGGAAGCCAGTATAACCACATTATCTGTGAAAAGTAGGGATGAGATCTGCTGGTCTGGCTGTGCCTAGAAACAGCACCAGTGACAGAGGACAGGATTGTCAGAGTCCAACGGGCACCAGGAACAAGTCCAACTTAATGCTGGCAATGCGGACCAAACTCATGCTCTGGATATACAGACTGAATAGCACCTAGTTAAGGCCCCAGACTCCAGGTCAACAAAACACATGTGGACCAGTTGGGCAAAATCCCAAGCTCCCTCAAGAACCCTGCAGAGAGTGTAGAGTTGCTCCACTGTTCCACAGCCAGGATGAAAATCACACTGCTCCTCCTGAAGCCGGGATTCAACAATCAGCCAGACTCTCCTCTCCTGGGCGCTGCTCTAGGAGCTCTTGGTCAGAGACATGTTCAACTCCCTCCTCCGGGAGAGCTTCTCCCAGATTGTGGGGGAGGCTAGAGACATGGAGTATGAGTCGGCCATTTTCTCTGCCTCCATTGTCTCCAACTCCATCGTTCTGTTTGTCTAATTTCTTCCTCAAAAGTATATGCGCTAATCAGCACGTAGGAAGCTCCCCATATCAGGTACTGATGATGGACAGTAAAAGCAGCACAGGTGTGTTTGAGATACTAAAACCTTTTTTTTGTCTAGAAGTCTTTCAAGAAAGAGATCTCACCAGTATAGATTAGCAAGACATACATGCATCCATTCAAAACGCTTAATGATTTATGGTACTTAACAAGCAGAGACAATTACTAAATTAGATAACATAGTATCGCAGGATTGCTCTTTATCTACATCCAGTTTGTTTTTTTAAAACATCCGTTCATAAATATAGTATTAAAATGTGGTTGAGCCAGTATGGTTTTAATTCCTTTAGATTTTTGCTAAGTGTAGGTACAGCTTTTAAGCATATTGGGTTTTGGTACCAGCAGCTGAACTGAACTTGCATAAAGATATATTTTTTGGAACAATGTCAAATCTGGCCTATTGCACTATAAGCCCATAAACTTTGTTTCAGCTTCTTTTCAAATAAGGATTGCTCGCTATGGGGTTGGATATAAAATTAATTTTGTTTTCCTGAAATGATTAGATGGTTTTCTAACATCGCTGATGTAAGTTGTGGAGATATGTATTTAGCTGTTTGCTAACTGTGTCTGTATTTAAACCAGACACAAAAAGCACTGTGTCATCAGCATACATACAACAAAGAGCTTGTATCTTTAAGCACTTGAGGAAGGTTGTTTAAGCAAATCTGACAGTTTTATTTTCATCTGCGTTAGTTTGTCTGTCTGTTTGTTTGTTTGTTTGTTTGTTTATTTGTTTGTCTAGAGGTATGTTACTGAAGACAAATGCAATAAAAGGGAGTCTTGTTGGTTTGTTAGCAGGATCAATTGAAAACTGAATTGAATTTAAAGACATTTCTACCAGAGGTGATGTCCACCTAGTGCTGAGAGACTGCTCTACCTTCAGCGACTCTGTCCAGCATGACGGTGACCTTCTCATCCTGACATACGTGCTGTTTGAGAAAGCTTATGAAGATGCCATTCGACACATCATCTCTCTTTACTTCATACGCTTCGGCATCAACACATCTAAACATAGAAAATTACACACAAGTTACAAGAAGGACATGCTGGAAAAACTTTTTTGATTAGAATAACAACATATGCAACTTACGTGGCATAACCAAACACTATATTGGCTGTGACTTTGAGCGTTCCTGGTTTTACAATCAAATCATCATTTGGATTTCTGGGAAAAGATGTGATTTCAAGAGTAAAACTCACAGTATATGAAAACAATATTATTTTTAAAGACTGACCTATTGGTATACCTTTTGCGACACATGTCCAGCAGGAACACATTGAGTCCAGTCTCTTTCTCCTGCATCCTGGTCAGTATGTTTTGCACACACAAGCAGTGCTCGGATGTGTAGGAAGCTGGTGCATCTATAGGAACCATGAAACTGTTGCCATAGTTCTCATAGCCATGACCGGCAAAATACAGCAAGCCTGTAGAAGTAATGGACAGAAACAAACAAACGCAGCATAGGTGAAAAATTAACAACCAGCTACATTATATTTGACAAACATTATAACATTAAATTTATTTATTTCAGCTGTTCTTTGTCCTGGTTGGAATAACTGTAAAACAACAAGTTATATTAATACACAAGAATTAGTGCACAACTTTGACGTTATGGTGGATCCTCTCAAATAATACACACAATTAGCATAATTATACTGTTTATAGATCCCCATATAATATTTAAGTAAATTTAATTTGTATATATCAGAAAGCTTCAGGTCTAATTTTTAATATATGATTACTTAAACTTATCAGGAGAAAGCAGAGCTCCAAAAGTTGGTTGTTTTTCCAACCATAGTCCTGGCTTTTAAAAAACAGCCCTTTACTTTCAGTAAGACTGAGACCAGAATCGCTCCAGATGCTTAATATTAGTGTGCTTTGTCTAACGTGAGACCAAAAATTATTTTCCCTTAACACACAGCTGCATCCAAGATTCAACCAAAATATCACACTAAGTTAAACGGGAATCAGCTTTGATTGTTAGAAAAAACATTAGGACACAAAAAAGACAAGGCAAGGCTTCTGAACTGAAGAAACATTGTATCAGCTATTAAGCATGGTGGTGGTAATATCATAATGTAGGTCTCTGCTTCACTGCCAGCATGTATCTGGTGAAATAACAAAGGAAGAACCATCATAAGGTCTTAAACAGATTACATTTCCGCACACAATGACCTTTAACCTTCTTAAATGGCTTCCCCAATCCAGACCTCAACCCCATTAAACCTTTGTGAACTACATTCAAAAGTCTGTTTAAGGACAAAAACAAATGAAAGAGGTGGAAAATTTCTACACAGTAAAATACCAGAGGCCTGTTGTATGGTATAAAAAAACACATGTTAAAGGTGCTACTCAATTACTATTAATAGGGATGTGTGTGTTTGAGCTTGTATTTATAAATGTCACCAGGGGTGTATTAGAGAAAATCCATTTACAATTAGATACTAACTAAAAACAAAATGTTCAAACAGATCATATAAAATGCTAAACTTTTTTGTATCCATGTCATGATGCTATGATGAGCTGGTGAATACTTGTCAAGGTCTTTGAACGTTTCAATTAATCTTAACCAAAACAAATCCTGAACTTATCCTAATTTTAATCTAGCTGGACATGGACTTTAGAGACAAATGGACTGACCATAAACGCCCTTGTCGAGAAGCAACAGGAACTCATTGACAGCGCTGTTCATTTCCTGACAGTTGAGGTCGATCAGAGAGACCACTTTGAAGTCCATCTGTCTGAGAAGGTTGGTCAGCTCGTGGACGTCAGAAATGGGAGCGCTCAGCTGACAGTGGTGGAGGTAGTTCATGTTTCCAATCAGGAGAGCAACTTTGTCTGTGGCTGAGAGCATGATTGTGGCACCATGAAACCTGCGACTTTTAATATGAAGGTTCTCTATACAACTTATTGGTGTCAAACTAACCATAGAAATTCTTGGCTGCTGAGGGAGGAGAGGCCGTCGGCGGCAAAGGATGTATCTGCCTTTGGCCTTCTGAGGAATCTGGCAACATTAAAAAAGCAAAAAAGAAAAGATTGATATAACTTTTATATTATAGTTTTGACAAACATAATATGCATAGAAAAAAACAGGAATAAAGGTGTAATAAATGACAGAGGAAGTATATAACTGTTGTAGTTCCTCTATTTCCTTTGAATATTCTACCCAAAATTACGCATACCAAACCCACGACCATCTTCTACCCAGGAGGCATCTATGACTGAACTCGGGCCTGCATGAAAGTACAGAAACAGAAAGAGTTAGCTGTTGTAAATTCAACGTGAAACTAAAAATTTGCATTGTCACTTATTCGTTGCACAACCTGATATTAAAAGTATACTGTTGGAATGGCTCAAATGTGAAACTTTTATTTTTTTAAATGTAAAGAACAAAGGGGAGAAAACAGTATCCATATTTCACCAATTTTCACTGTTGCTGTGTCGCTCCATGCTTCGTGATACAAATTAAATGCCTTGCATCTGTACTCTCCTCTGTGCTGTGTGGTCACACATGGGATCTAAGAAACAGTGATTACACATTTTAGGCTTGACATCACTCTGGAAAGTTTTAAATGTAAGCCTGTTGCAACAGCTCCACCAACACTCAAGATAATCACAATAAAACCGAAACTACACACAAAGTTAAAAAGAATATGTGAAAGCAAAGAGAAAATTGAGAAAAAAATGATTCCCAATTTACGATAGGGATATAAATTATGAAAAATGTATATTTTTTCATAACTAATGTCAGATATAGAAATGTTATCCATTAAACATGCCCGATTTATGTCTTTGCTTTGCAGAGTCAACATTCAGCTGACACAGTCAAATCGCCACTGTCTTATCTAAAAGGTTATAACAATGGTTAGAGCATCTAAGATAGCGTTTGCTAACCTTCTATTTAAATAGAAAGAACCTCCATTTTTTCACAACTTCAGACCTGTTTCTAATTTACTATGTAAGGTAATTTTTGTTTTTAAAAAAACAAACATTAATGTCTGTCGATTTGCTTTATCCAGAACTCCACAAGTGGAAAAGTTTTAATTTTACCCAGTTTAAATCTGTAGAAATCTTCTATAAGGAACCTTTTGCTATCTGATTATCAATCAAATAATAATCATCAAAATAATCAACAGATTAATTGATTTGCAAAATAATTGTTAGTTGCAGCTCTACATTATGCATAAGCACCTAACATATGCACATAACATATACAATTTCCTTGGACGTAAGCACATAACACATACACAAAAACATATACATAGACATGTAAACATATTTTTGGCACTAACGGAACCCTATAGAATATGAATCTTTTTCTCTCCATCTAACTTCTATGCAATTATGAAACTATATGGCTATAAAAGTTTTTTTGGTTGTAAAAATTCACAAAAAAGCATTAATAGTTTTACAGGCAAATTATTAAACATTATCTTACTGTATGTGTAGGTGTTTGACATTACTTACCCTGAGGGAGCATGTTTTTTGATCAGGTATGGGCCTTTTGTTGTGATACCACTCATACTGTGGAGGGGGATTAGCTTCTGCTGTGCATTTCAGGACCAGATTATCCCCCTCAGATGCCAATTGGGACTGAGGATGCTGGCTGATACGCAGTCCACTAACTGAGCCTGGAAACAGACTGCTGCACCCTGCAAGGACAACAGTTTACCAGCATGTTGGATATACGCTGTGAGACGGGGAGAGATCAGGAAAAACAGCAAGTAGGAAAAGGAATACCTGGAGTGGAACCAGCAGAGTGAAGCAGTCGAACATGAGCCCACATGGAGAAGATGTAGTTCTCTCCATGGTTGATTCTACAGATATAGTAACCTTGGTGGGCGGGGCCTAAAGGACACAGAACCAACTCTGGCAAACTTCCCGTTTCATGTAAAATCTAAAGCAAGAAGAGAATCAACATGGGTTAAGAGGAGAATAGAAGCACATTGATTGATTGGTGAAACTGATGTATTAACTGTTGCTCTAACCTCTTCTTTTCCTTTGAACCACTGATAGCTGAGTCCAGGAGGTCCAGATGCCCTGCATGTCAGCACCACCCTGCTCCCCAGGGAAGCCTGCTTAGACTGTGGCTGCACAGTGATCTTAATCTGCTCTGAAACTAACAATTAACACACAACATGAATAGTAAGGAGTACAGGAAGGAACAAACTGCAGGTATTTCAAGTAAGACATGTACCAGCAAAAAATGTTAAAACATCTCATTATTTTCAAACGTGTGCCAACTTGTGAGCAGTGTGATGATCCATCTTTAAAAGTCAAACTTGACAAACTATCAGGGATTAGCTCTTCACACCTTAAGGATTTTAAAGTGTGTACCACTAAAGTTGTGATCATTAAGAACATTTACATTATTTTAAGACAGCAAAAGCCTAAAACCATACATACTTTTCTACAAAATTTATAGGAGAATTGTTGATCGGTGCCTTAAGTTTGTAAAAGGAGAATGATTTTGCCCATTTATGCCCATTGTCTGTTTCCAGAAGCCCAATCTCTAGCAGAAAATGTGTGTTCTTTTTTTAAATAAAAAAAAAGTCTTTAATTGCATTAGCCTAATAGCGAAACTCAAAAGTAAAAATCTTAACCTTAAGTTAAAATACTTTCATTTATTCAGACTTCCCACATTCAAAAACAATTGTTTTTATTTATTACAAAACTTCCCCTCCATTTACAGGCACTCTTCCAGATTCCTATTAAATGTTACCAAAATATTTTACTCCAATTTCTTTTCAAAGGTCAGAGTGCCTTTGAAATTTTAATGATTGCCTGTTTCCCCCAGAAATACAACTGATGTGACACACATCTAATGTTAAGAAAATCTAAATATTCTCCTTTCTAAGAATCATTCCTATTTGTATTAAATATATAAAGTCATACAGTATTTCTGTTTCACTTCATAATGAGGTTGTGCACTACTTTGAGTTGCTCTATCACAAAAAACAAACAAACATGTGATACCGAATGTTTGTTTTTGGTATGTATGAAAATGTAAAAGTAAATTAATTTAAAAAAGAGAAAAACAAGTAAATGTTTGTAAGGAACTGTATGTTGATCTTTCAGCACCTGAATGCCTCACCTCCCCCCTCTGTTTTACCGACCTGTGGTGGAGAGGAACTGCAGAGCTTCCTGGTGTTCCATCTTCCTCAGACAGTAGAGGAGGAAGTCCACAGAGCATCCACGATCTGCTAACCAAGCCAGAAGGGTACGGGCAGGACTGCCTGCAGATTTCAGAACCTGAAGGGAGCAGCTGGTCAGCTCCATTTCACTACAAAGAGAGAGAGGTGGTCTGGATCAGCTGAGCAGGAGGGGTCAGAACCTCAAAAATGAATCAACAAACACACGACAAATTCATATAAGAATCTAAAAAAAACAAAAACAAAAAAACAGAGGAAATAAAAAATGAATTTTATGCAAAATGTTTATTGATAAAAGTAGGTCAGTAATGACAAAGGAAAAGATTTACGTCCCAGAACTCAAAACTGAAACAATTCTATCCACTATACCTTTTATTTAGAAAGCACAGATGTTTAAATATCTATTTGTTAACAAAGGCTGCAGGAAAGTATAGGTTGCCTTTATTTAGAAAATATTGTTTTTTTTTTTTCACATTAATTTTCCTGTTGGAACAGTGTAGATTCAGAGGCATAGCCACAAAATTTTAATAGGGGTGGCCAGTCAAAAACCAATGTAAACTGAGGGGTGGCTGAAAGCGGCTAGGCGCCAGAACCTCAGGGTCCATCTACACTGTTCCAATAGGAACGAGCACAACATCCATAATTTCTAAATAAAGACAAACTATACTTTTCTACAGCCTTTTGATTACAAATAGATGCATATATTTAAACATCCATGCTGTCTAAATTAAAGCTATAGGGGACAAAATGTCTGTAGCGAACATCGTTTCCATTGTCATTACTTACCTACTTTTATCAAAAATTGTTCTGCATAACATTAATATTACATGTACTAAAATCTACATTAAATTAATTTTTAAGCTATTAAAGTAGTTATTGATCTATGATTTCACTGAAAACTCCTTGATGACTTGCAGAGACACATAATTTTCTCTTTACCCCATATAACACAAAAGAGAATGCATTTTGTATATATCAACTTTAATGTTTGTATTTTAATGTGCATAATTAACCACAGCGTTTTAGTTGTCAAGTAACTATTGATATATGAAAAATTAAAATGTCTAATAAGTTTAAAAATTCCTTTTGTTAGTATTACTGCTGCCACCGTCTGTATTAGAGGGCGAATAAAAATGGTAGGGGTGGCCAATGATTGGCTAAGGGTGGCCATGGCCACCTCTGGCCCCCCATCTAGCTCCGCCCCTGTGTAGATTGACCGGGAGGTTCTGGTGCCTGTTCACTTTCGGCCAATAACCAATGTACCCCTCACCCTCAGTGTACATTGGTTATTGCCTGCCCCCCTTATAAAAATGTTCTGGCTACGCCTCTGGATACAGAGAATATATGATGCCTTCAGGGTCACTCACCTGCATCGGAATTGTGGCTGTTCCGCCGCCGCGTTTGCCAGCTGCCTCCATCCACAACTGCAGTTGTCCAGCAGCTTTGACAGCTTCGTCAACCCTGCTTCACCGAGACTGGTGATATTCATTGTTTTCCAATCTTCTAACTCCTTAGCTACCCTTTCCAACATACCATAAAAAGGCACAGATAGACAACAAATTAAAATGAGACACGTTGGTACTAAAAAGAGCCGCGGTGATTCCTCTCTGAGAAGTGATTCACTAACAGTAAGAGCGAACTATCGAACTAAAAATGAATGGTCTCTAATCACAAAACCAACCCACGGACACCGAGACTTTAGAAAACTACAGGCTTTAAACACAACTCTGGGATTTCCCAAGTTAAGACGTTATTGTGATTAGGCTGTAACGTAACAGGCTGAAGAGCAACAACAAATGTTGAAATAACAATAAATAAGACAAAATATGAAGTTAAACCAGAACAAGCTGAACAATCTGCAGCTGGGCTGCCGCTTCCGCCATGAGCTGAGCTGAATATCTTGAAGTAAAGTAGGGGGGAAAAAGTGAAAGTTTACCAAAAACGTCCGAGCCGGGAGGAAACCCTGAGCGCGTGTGACCGTGGGATGGGTGGCCTGGGAGTCACGCAGGTGTCCGGGACATTTTTACACGCTGGAGCCTCCCCGATCTGAAGAGACAACTAGGTTCCCCAGATACTCTGCTTCTCATTTCGGTTCCTCTTTCTTTCTGCCATCCCTGGCACGTATGACTGTCATTTGCATGAAGTGTTTCTATGGTTACGCCTTTCACAGAGCCCCACAACAGAGAAAATAATTATTCAGGGCGTTTTTATGTTTTCCATGTCTCCATAATTAATTTTTTTAATAATAACCTGGTAAGTTCATACTCACCTTTTTCAACAATCTTAAATATTTACAAGTTGTACAGCTCTTATATTGTGTTTTTTATTTTTTTTTTATTTGATGGGTTATTCTACCACATCTGCTTGTTTTGATCTAACCCAGTTATATATGGCTTATATGTTGCACTGGTCTTATACTGGAAGAAGAACCAGTCTCAGGTCCTTTGCAACCTTTAAAAATATTTCCTTCCAAGCTTTAGATCTCTTGATGAATAATCCCACAGCATGATGCTGCCACCATCATATTTCACTTAGATTATATCCAGTGTTGGTTTCTTGTTGTGTTGTGCATTTTTTCCTTCATTAATTAATAAAGTGACATTTATACATTTTGTATAGATAAGGATCTTGCTTCATAACCTTACCGTGCATGAGACTTCTACACGAGGGCATTTCAAGTATTTCTGATGCATTCCTCGTTGTCCGTTATATAGAATCTAGACTGCTGTCCAACCATTTTTGACAGAGTAGCTGCAATAAAGTGTTACTCAGGTGGCTTTTTTTTCATAAAACAAAAAATCTGTAGATCAAATGTTTGTTCTTTATTTTAGTTCACAGGCATTAAAGTAAAGTAAAGTAAAGTCAATACTTATTTTGCAAGACAAATAAAGAAAACACCTCTTGTCATTTTCCTTTACAGTCAAATGATTTGTGCTGCACACCCCAAATGTACTACTTTCTTGGAGTCAATTACTTTATAATAATTTCTAGAGGTGGGATTCTAATCGCATAATTAATTTACATTGTCTGAAACACACAGGGCTTTTTGCAAAGTTAAAAAAAGGCACAATCACTATGGTTTATGAAAGAAAAGCAGAACAAGCACAAAAGTGAAAAGACACGCTTTAAGGTCCCATCTTTTATTATAACAGTAGATCTTGAGTTTTAGTACTTAACTCCACCGCCACTTTTGTGCAGCGCCTTCCTAACAGAATAAAGGAAAGAAATCACTTCTGTTCATCTTCTGACTACAGTAACCATGCTGCAGGACAAGTGCCAAATAGATTCCCTCATTACAGACATTAGTTACATAGAAACGTCCCATCACTTTCATAGTTATTCATCCCCAGCTGTGAAGTGTGTCGCTCAAACAGACGGAAGCCAAATGTCAGTCCAGTGAAGGGTCTACAGCTTCTTCCCTTTGTGCAGTCTGTTGTAGCGCCAAATGTTCTCCTTCCTCAGACGTTTCCAGTACTCCCAGGTGTCAGGTTCCAGCTCGTGCAGCTTTTTGGCTTTCCCCAAGTCCAACTGGAACAACCTGAACAAGTAAAACGAAAAGGAGGAAGAAGGAAAGATGTGACAAAACTTCAACTATACCGACTAAGACTGGTTTCTTCCAACGAGTGACTTTGTGATGTCTTTCAAAATAAATTTGTGATGACTGCAGTAATTCTAACATGATTAGAGGCAGCTTTAATGGTGCAGTTTGTGTTCACAAACTAGGAATGTCACTTCTGCTTTCCATCACTCACATTGTTATCAACAGTTCACATTTTTATAGCCTTATCGGTATAAAGGACAGGTGTGCGTTAAAATATTGATATAAATTTTAACGTAAATGAAGACATGAATACAGTCCTCTCTTGTCTGTTTTCCAAACTTCTTGCATCTTTGAAAAAGGGTAACAAACCTGCAAATCAAATAAAGCTTTCTACAGTAACAAAATTAGTTATGTAGATGTAGCTATTAACAAGAAGTATACATTTTTATGTTTACCTAGTATTCAAAGGGAGATAATAACTGAGGTTCCCTTTTTTGGTGATGTCACCAGCTCTAATGACATCCACTCGCCAGCATACTCTGTGTTTTATCATTGTAGATATTCTTATAAAGCTTGTTTCTCTCACAAGTCAATTTATGCATTTTAAAGCAATCTTGATACTAAAGGTAATTAAACTGATAATACTTAATAAAAGATTAAAATAATAATAAATGGATTTTGAAGACGTTTTGATTCACATCCAGGAAGCTTTTTCCAATTAAAAATGTAAATAATTGAAAGTTTCCTGGATGTGAAGAGAAATGTCTTCAAACCTGGAAACAAAGTTTAGTGGATTGTTTTTTTTAACTTTTTTTGGAACGACTATGACCTGGATGACTGATAATCTTCACTAGCATACGACATTAATACGCATTAATAAACAACAGGTGGCCCATTTCATTTCTCTAAGGAAACCTTTAACAGCCCATATTGTAATGGGACACAGAACAATTACAGAAAAAGAATTCCAGACCAACAGTTGGACACAGCAGCCAAAGTGCTATGCAAGGAGTTTGCATTACAACTATTGTAAACAGAGAGCCTCCAATTAAAAGCAAGAGGTTTTATTTTCAGTTAAATTATAATAGACAAAAATAAAAAAAAATCTTAACCGGATACCACGACCAAGACAGAGGTTGGTTATCCTATTGAGCTTGAAAGGTTAGTGGTTAAAAGCCATCTAGAACACAAAAAAACATAAATTCAGACAAAAAATCTAAAGAAATGCTCGGGTTTTTCCTTAACGATTAACACTTTTTATGAGGAGAAAGTACCATAATGCAGCCAATGAGTGATTGAGCAGAGGTAAAAAAAAAAAAATGTACATGTGTGTAAGATAAGAACACATTAACTCACCACTCAGGATATTCCTCAGGAGGCTTTAGTTTGGGGTCCTCCCCTTGTTTGTAGATGTTCACCCCGACAGCATAGGACGTTAGTCGGACTGGGTCTTTACACACCTCTGGACCTTTCAGTTCCTCTTTCATCATGCCTTTACCTTTTCCTTTGGAAGCTAAAAGATGGTGAACAAGGTTTGAGTTGATATGATGATGCCCAGCAACAAAACGTTAACACATACACGAAGGAAATTATAAGCAATCAACCATTTAGAGCAGGGGTCTCCAACCCTGGTCCTCCAGATCTACTGTCCTGCTCCAACACAGCTAATTCAAGTGGCTGAATGACCTTTTCATGCCATCAAGTTGGACATGGGGCCTATTAACTAGTGATGTTATGAGATGAGCCGAGGCTTCGAGGCATATGTCGAGTATTGGAGGGAGCTTTTCTGTGAGGCGTGTATCGAGGCTTGCTTTATTTGGGGGAAGAGCTAAAATAGATGACGTCCAAAGCCTCGCTACCTGCCATACCACCTGACTACTTCAGGAAGTGGTTCAGCTCACCCGGAACTTAGACAGGCATTTAAACAGCCTCTGTGTTCAGTCAAGATGTGGGAGTTTGTAGGAGAGTTGGATAGATTCTAAGAATAGATTGGTGTTTTTCTTCCAACCAATCTAGTTGGTTTAAATTAGTTTGGTTAGAATAAACAATGTAATGATCAAAATCTGAGCAGGCCACTGATCATAGAAGTATTGGATTTTAAGTAGTAATGCTCTCTTTAGGTATGTCACTTACTAATGGCATCAGATGTAAGAAATGTACTTCCAATCTTCAGGTTGTTGGTTTAAGACCCACTTTAGACTTTTAAAAGTTGTGATAAAACACAATAAGTGTTTTGGCTATTGTGGCTAATTTGTATTCGTTGCCCTATTACAAATATAGATTGGTAAAAAACACTAAAAATTTGATTGGTGGGTTTAACCAAAAGATTGGTTGAACACATAACTTTTAAACTAATTAGACCAAAATCTGTGGAAAAACTATTATGTTTAAATAAAAATGACAAACACCTTTGATTTTCTCATCATTGCCAAATTAGCACAAGACTTTCACGGTCTGCTTGAGCTTATTTCACTAAATAGCAGAAAAACAGCGTACCTTAAATTATTTTTCTCTTCTAAGACATTTTACACCCAAAAAAACTAAAGATTTTATCATACAGAACAAACATTAACACTTTCAAATGAACTTCAAAACGAGAAAAACAATATGGCAAAAAAAAGAAGAAAATCACAGATTATATTATTAACTGCAGTTCTGCACTCCACCAGTAGGTGGTGACATGTTCATATGAGGCTTCATGAACTGTGGGGATCATTTAGGTAATTTGGCCAAACGGATGAGGCTTCATCTCACCATACTACTATTAACGCATTTGATTCATTTGTGTTCAAGCAGGGATTAATCTAAAACCTGTATGATAGTAGATCTAGAGGATCAGGGTTGGTCACCCCTGCTTTAGAGATAAAACAGTAACACACACAGCTGATAGAAAATGAGATAAAAATAATAATATTGGAGGGAATAGATTCAACACTGCCGTAAATGATAAAATCCCGCATCTAAACTGATTTACAAGTTGCCCTGGGAAAATATTATGTGACTATTTATAAACAGAAGTAAGACATTAGCTTCACTCACCAACTTTCTTAGCATATCCGCATATCTGTGTTGTGTTAAACGTGTTAGTTCTGCATAAAAACGCTCCAGCACCGCTTCTTATGCAATGAGCGCTCGGTTCTACTGCTGTCCGAAATAGACTGTAGGCAAACATTTTTTACACGGGGTTATCTGAACACACAACAAACCATGCTACCGTTTGACATTCATTTATGTATCCGACTTCCGTTTTCTGCTTACTTATCTGTAGATAACAATCTACAGCGCCCCTTTCGCACCGGAAGGAACATTGCAGGCAAGAAATACACGGTTTTGGGGCGTGATAATTTTTTTTAATCCAGTAGGTAGCAGCAGTGAGGCACTCGGTTACCTTAGATGAAAACAAAGGAGAAGAAGACCGCAGGAAAAGTTCTCGAAAATGTCCGAGTACGAGAAGATCCAGAAGAGCGCCCTAAAAATTAAAGGGCTGGGGGAACTTTCAGCAGGAAAGAAGTAAGTAACGTACCGTTAATGAAATATATTAGCAACTCATAACTTGGTCTGTGCTTCAAACGAACTCTTTGTTGAAACGTAAGCCTCTGAAATATCGTTAGCTCTTAAGCTAACACGATAATTTCCTTTCTTCCTCACCGTGTCTAAAACGTGTTTAGCATGAAAATGACACACAAAAAAACACCTCAATGTTCGTAGTGCTATGGGGAAAAACTAAATGTAGAGTTTTATGGGAACCTTATAATAATCTCTACAAATAAACTTGCCTTGCCTTGAAATCCTGGATATTTAGCACTAGCAGCAACAAAGCCACTGCTATGGTCATATGGTGCGATACAGATTAGCAAAAGTCTTTACTGCTAAATTAACAACAGGCATTTTCAATGCCATGCAAGAAACTAGGCTAGGCTAGGTTAGGCCACCAAGATCCCATATCCTTCTAAATTCATCACACTTAATATTTGTGGATTAACTAACTAGTTCTATCCGTTAATCTCAAATTCTTAATCTCAAAATTTCATATGATTTTTTTAAAATACCTGGCTGCGAATAGACTTTGGTATGGGTGAAGCTGAAGTAAATGTAAAAACCGTTTAAAATGAAACAAGAGAATCTAAGTTCAGCAAACAGCTGTTTGGCTTGGGGGAAGCTGAAATAAATCTGTCGCTTTCATGATTATTAAAGCTATTTGGCTACATTAAATGGAGCCATATATTACAAAACAAAACAAAAAAATCTGCTCATTTAATTTGGAAAAATGGGGATTATTAG
Source organism: Cyprinodon variegatus (assembly GCF_000732505.1). Lineage (NCBI taxonomy): Eukaryota > Metazoa > Chordata > Actinopteri > Cyprinodontiformes > Cyprinodontidae > Cyprinodon > Cyprinodon variegatus. The sequence goes on from NW_015151137.1 coordinate 272,599, forward strand.
GTTACAGTGTTTACTGTCCATTTAGAAAAAAAAAAAAACAAGTTAATCAAAAGCCATAGAGAAAAAGCAAATATTTGCCTTTTTAATGTTTAAATATATTTTTTATATCACTTTTTGTTTCATTTTGAGGGGTTAATCTTACAAGCAAAAAGCAAGTGAAGTAAACAATTTTAACCTGAATAAATCTGACCCAGGTTTGCAAACCTTATTTAAAGAACTTGGTGTGATAATTGTTTCGAAGTAGCATGAATCATGATATGTATATTCTTTTCTTGTTTACCAACAGGTATGCTTGTTTCTCTAGCTATGATTTTGTGTTTTACTAACTTATAACAATATGGATTCAAATCAGAAGAGAAACAAAACTTGCAATGGGAGTTTTTACCAAAATGTAATAATTCATCTGGTTCAGATGAAACTGAGGGGTGATTAGCTGTTTTTTTTTTCTTTTTTTCTTTTGTAGGAAGAAGAAGAAGAACAAAGAGAGTAAACATCGCATGGAGCAGATTGTGACGGGAGAAAATGATGAGGAGGAGGTGAAGACAAAGAAAGCATACATTGACAAAAGGACACCGGCACAAATTGCTTTTGACAAGATGCAAGAAAAGAGGGTAGGTTTTAAACAAAAAAAAAAAACACATATCTGATATGCTATCAATGGTTATATGTAATTACCAGTGAAAAAAAGATTACAAAATTGGGTTTGGTATTATGGCTTTTATTGGTTTTTATTACAGCTGGTTCATATGGCATGATTTTAAAGGAAAAGTCTGGTCAGCAAGGTTGATCAATATATCATTATCTATACCTAGAACTAATATGTTCACAGTTATTTAATGAATTTAGCGTTAATCAGTAAAAAAATAAAAATAATTTTCGTTGCAATCACCAAGTCCAGGACCGACCATTGTAACCCAAACATATATACACCTCACTCCTAATATCTTCAGGCAGTGATGTCACAGTGCGGTAAGCCTGCAATCAACAACAATTATTTAAAACTTAAGAAAATAAGAGAGAAAGAAAGAGCTGTAGTTAAACTGACAATGCCCACGTGTGTGGCAGTTGGGTGTTGTAATACATTCAACTGTTAAAAAAAAATTTATTTCACCTTTCTGATTCACGATGCACCACGGAGGAGTTCGTCGTTGGATTGCCAACTTGAAGAGGGAGAATTTGCCATCAAACTTCTGGTCAGGGAAAAACGAGTCATATGTAGCCAACATTTAGATGAGGAATGTTTTCAAGATAATAGTTTTGGATAATAGCGCATTGTGCCAAACAACAGATACAGCACTGGGACTTGCTCAACAGCCGATTCCGCATCGTGACGTCACAAACCGGTAGGTGGCAGTAGTGTTGTTTGACAGACATGGATGCCTCCGGTAAAGCACATTCAAATGAAAATTACTCTTAATTAAAAACACTTATCATTTATTGAACAGTATGTAAAAAAATTTTATATTTAAGGTACTTTCAGAAGTTGACCGGACTTTTCCTTTAAAATGGGCATAGAAGTGTTTTGGACATGCAGTGTGCTGTCTCCAGCCACACCATTAGGACAGCAAACCACACACTTTGCTCTCAGTGTTCTTCAAGCAAAGGATGAGCACAGACACATTTTCTGCATGATGCCAGTCTATATGTGTGACAGCAGATGCCATGCCTTGGCTAGATTGAATGGGTGGGGGGCGGTTGCGGTTTTAAAAAAAAGTTTTTTAACCAAGAAAATACACCTCAAAATGTAATCCATGCAGATGGTTCATCAAGATTATAATCCTACCTTTAGATGTAATGTTGATATATTTAATCACCTTAGCTTTTAACTATACTTGTTCAATACAGTAACAAAATATCGACTGTCTTCCATCAAGCTCCCGGATCAGCTTTCCTGATTGGCTGAAGTTCAGATTTTCAAACTTTAACATCTTATTCTGAAAACATCTGACTCGAGGGACACCAGACACACGACAGGATACCAGGCCAAGACAATCCAACTTTTTGGATTTCCTCATTGTAGTATGATATTGGGAATAAAAATTCTTATTTTAACACTTTTCACTCCTAAAGAGAAAAAAGCTTTCCAAAACCATCTGTAAAGAAGTTCCAGGTCTTTAGCCTTATCAGTCAACCATGAAGTGTTTGTATGAACCGGTAATAGTTATTTTATAATACAATTCAGGCATTTTATTCCAATTTTCTTTGCATAAACATTTCACTAAAGGCTGGTTTACACTTCAAGATTATAACGCCGACTTCCCATTCTGCGGTTGGGAGTTTTAGCCTGATTTTTTTTTTTTTTTTAAACAGAATCCTTAGTGAGATCTGTTCATGCTTACTATCTGTACCACATACCATGTGAGAAAATCTGTATCGCCCTCCTTTTTTTATTTCAATAGTTACCTTTGGAGTCTCTCGGGCTTTGAAAATGTTAACCAACCTTCAAGTAACATGAAAAGGTTTTCAAATATGACTGGCCTGTTTATGGTGGTGTTTTATTATGGTTATTTACATTGATTAACTCATAATTTAACAAATGGGGGGTGGTTAATTTTCTGACTTAGTGCCAGGTTTGGCAGGATGGCTGTCCCCCTTAATAAAGATCATACTGGTAAACTGTATGTTTTTCCCTCCAGTTTTTAAGTTTGATATTGACATTTGTTTGATCTGAAACGTATTTAGTGACGAATGGCACAAAAGACCAGATGTTTAAGTAGGAACTTTTTACTGCAAAGTATTGCAGTAAGCTAAAAGTTATTTTCCAAATCAGTCTGTCAACAAACCCTTTACCCTCCTCAAAATCAAATAAGTTTAGATAAACTCGTGCAATAAGAACTTTGAAGCCATGGATACATTCTAAAGGTTAAACTGCAGAAATCCTGCCACAGCTGATATCTTCTGTTTTCTCAAAAAACAAATGTTTATGTATTAACTTGTCAACCATTGTTGTTCTGTTTAGAGGGCATCATTTTGGGTAAATTCAACTTATTTTCGGTCTCTTCTTACAGCAAATGGAACGAATTCTGAAGAAGGCATCAAAGACACACAAGCATAGAGTTGAGGTGAGTTATCTGGTGCAGGTTAAATGCATTTTACTTCTCAGGAAAAAAAAATACTTTATATCCATTTAGAGAGATACTGACCATATGGATATATTTTGTGTAATTGTTTTATTTGTAATTGTTTTTTGACTGAATATCTCATGGCTTCATGTACCATTTGTTTCCATAATGTAAAATGGGATTTTTAACTGAAGATTTGATTTCTTTATAGGATTTCAATCGCCACCTGGACAACCTTACAGAGCATTACGATATTCCAAAAGTCAGCTGGACCAAGTAAAAAACAAGCCAATTTTTTTTTTTTTTTTGTATGTTTTTGAAACTTTTTCCTTGCATGTTTATGAAATGCCCTTTTAGAATTGAAGTGGCATTAATCCTCAGTTGTTACTTTTCCTGTACACAATAAACTATTTAACGTTTTAATGTGTGGTGTGTTTCTATCTCTATCAAACATGTGCTTCAGGGATTTTTTCCAATGTTTGAATGGAAACATGTCATCAGGGTACTTTTTATTTTAGTTATTCAACCAGACACTGCAAATATGGCACTCTGCATATTCTGTAAACCTGAAGAAAAACTGTACTGCCATTCATATTAACAGGAAATATTTTACTTAAATACACATTTGTATGAATTAACGGATTCACTGACACCATGATGGGATGCAGTGGTTATCAAATCAATCCAATGAGTTTTAAGACTCAAGTTATGAAAAAAACAAACTTATATCTGGCAAGAGAGGTAAGAATTTAGAAAGGTTCATGAACTTCCAACGTGCTGTAGTGTACTCAGAGTTCACTTTGGCCCGAGCATTTCAGCAGGCTTCACCCACTGATCAAACTGCTCCTCGGTCAGGTAGCCCAGCTCCACGGCCACGGCCTTCAGCGTGGAGCCCTTCTTGTGAGCGGTCTTGGCGATGGTGGCCGCTTTATCGTAGCCGATGTGCGGGTTGAGGGCGGTGACCAGCATGAGCGACTCGTTCATCAGCTTGTTGATCCTCTCCGTGTTGGCCTGGATGCCCACAACGCAGTTGTTGGTGAAGGACACGGACGCGTCTCCGAGCAGGCGTGCGGAGTTCAGCACGTTCTTCACCATCATGGGTTTGAACACATTGAGCTCAAAGTGTCCGTTACTCCCTCCCACGGTCACGGCCACATGGTTCCCCATCACCTGGGCCGCCACCATGGTCATGGCCTCACACTGGGTGGGGTTCACCTTGCCCGGCATGATGCTGCTGCCTGGCTCGTTCTCCGGTAGGATGAGCTCCCCCAGGCCAGAGCGGGGTCCTGACCCCAAGAATCGGATGTCGTTGGCGATCTTCATCATGCTGACAGCCACAGTGTTCAGAGCTCCACTCAGCTCCACCAGAGCGTCATGAGCTGCCAGAGCTTCAAACTTGTTTGGGGCTGTGATGAATGGGAGGCCGGTGAGAGAAGCGACTGTAGCGGCGACCTTCTCGGCGAAGCCAATGCGGGTGTTGAGACCTGTACCAACCGCCGTCCCCCCTGCTGCCAGTTCATACACCCTGGGCATGGCGGCCTTCACCCTCTCGATGCTGTACTTCACCTGCTGGACGTAGCCACCAAACTCCTGCCCGAGCGACAGCGGGACAGCGTCCTGAGTGTGGGTCCGTCCGATCTTGATGATGTCTTTGAACTCTTCAGCCTTGGCAGCCAGGGCGTCATGCAGGGTCTGCAGGCCAGGCAGTAGGACATGGTGGACCTCAGTGGCTACAGCTATGTGCATGGCAGTGGGAAATGTATCATTGGAGCTCTGACTCTTATTAACGTGGTCATTTGGGTGAACTGGATCCTTGGAGCCCAGTTTCCCCCCTAGTATCTCAATGGCCCTGTTGCTGATCACCTCATTAACATTCATGTTCGTCTGAGTTCCTGATCCAGTCTGCCACACCACCAGAGGGAAATGATCATCCAGTTTACCTGCTGAAACCTCATCTGCAGCCTTTATGATTGCATCTGCTAGCTTAGGGTCCAGGCCGTAGTCCTTGTTCACTTCAGCGGCTGCTCTCTTCAATATACCAAAGGCCTTGATCACCTGGATTGGCATTCTCTCACTGGGTCCCCCGATCTTGAAGTTCATGGTGGATCTGACCGTCTGGGCGCCGTAGTACTTGTCAGCAGGGACCTTGAGCTCGCCAAAAGTGTCCCGCTCAAGCCTGAACTCTGAGCCGGCCATCTTGGAAGTACAGATCAGGAGTTTAGAGTTGGCGTGGAGTTTTTGCAGGGTCAGGAGGTTGCAGTTAAACTGCCGGACGCTTTTTAATGAGCGAAACATGGCTTCTCATTAGAGGTGAAATTTAGGGGGAGGTCAGCGCAGCTTTCCACATTGTAACCTGTCATTGGGCGACAAGAAACCGTTGAAGGCACGACAGCCAATCATGGAGCAGGAGAGGCGCGACTTCCGGCTTCGGGCGGAAGTGTAAAGCTCCTCAAAACATTGTACTCTGTCCCTTTCGATAAACAGAAAATTCAGAAAATAAAAGTCAGTATTTTGTAAAAATTAAATAAATAAATACATCTTAAAGAATATTGTTGGACAAGCTTTTGATTATTGTGCCTGGTTTTATATTTTATTTTATTTATTTCTCCACATATATTATTCAATACTACAGGGCAACCTATTCTGTTTTTTTATATGATTGTATGAAGTTTAATCTAAAAACACAAGCTTATGATATTTATTAATTTAATATGCACATATTTTTTTTTTTCATATTTTATTTTAGGGGAGGTGTGATAACCACAAATTACTTATAGTTTTCATCTCCTTTTGCTGATTCAAACCAAAGTTAAACTTCCAAATACAATAAATACCAAGTATCTAAATAAGTCTATTGACAAGAAAGAAAGAAAGAAAGAAAGAAAGAAAGAAAGAAAGAAAGAAAGAAAGAAAGAAAGAAAGAAAGAAAGAAAGAGAATAAAACAAAAATATCCATTATCGTAGATAATAATACACATTATATAGTTATGTTCCCCCTCCTCTGGCAGATTTGCCAGTTAGTTTTATGATTATTTTTGCATATACATGATTCCCTTCTCAGATCTAAAACAAACAGACTCAAACACATGACATCACACTTTAGTTAGTTTCAGTTATAAAAAGTAGATTGCTGGAAATATTGTAAATACAATTATGTCCTGTCAAAGAGGAAGCCTACCAGATATGGAGCGGCAAATCATTCCAGAGTTTGGGGCTGGCTGCAGAGAAAGTTCCCTCTGAGTGTACGCTACGTTCTAGGTACTGACAGGAATAATTGATCCACTAAACTAAGAGAACAAAGTGGAATTAGGAGATCTGAAATATATGGTGGAGCAAGGCCATTTAAAGACTAAAAAACAATATATTTTTTCATTAATCCTGAAATTAATCAGAAGCCACCAAAGTGAATTTAAAACTGGAGAGATATGTTTAAACGTGTCCCAGTTAGAAGTGGTGCAGCAGTAATTTGAACCGTCTTCAGATGGGCAATTAAAGAGTACTCACAAAGGCGTGGATCATTGTCTCCAAGTGTGCTTTGCTCAGCATGAACTGTACTTTGGCCAGCTGCTGCAGCTGAACAGAACTTGATTTGACAACAACTTTGATCTGGCAGGCAAAGTTAAGATGACTGTCCATTTTAAGACCTAAATTTATGGTTATTGGCTTCACAAGCTGATCTAGATAGTCCAGAAGTAAAGGTAGACTGTCTGAAGTACTTCAAAAAACCATCACTTCTGTCATTTTTATGTAGGTTACATGTAGTGGAAGTTCTGGAAAAACAGGGAATCGGGTTGGGGGTGGGGGGTCTAAAATTAATGTTATATCAAGTGAGACTTAATATAGCTGAAGCTTAAAGGTGATTGAACTTTTCAAACAACTGATAAAGTAAATTACAAAGGTGAATAATAAATTTGTCTAAGGGATGGATCACTTATATATCTTTTGAAAAAATTCTGCTCAAAAGAAGTACACTGAAATTACACTTTGTAAACTCTTTTGAAATTATTAACTATATTCTCAAAACAAGAAGGTAATCAATCTCAAAAGAAAT
>NW_015151137.1:279840-297580 GCF_000732505.1 Cyprinodon variegatus
TTAAAATATATTAATATAAGCATATTTTGCCTTAAACGGAGCAGCAAAAGGAAGATATTTACATAATTATATAGCTGAGATTTTTTCTATGTTAAATGTAAATCATCTTATTCCATTAGTAAATGCTCTTATCTACCCGCTCAGTCGAGGTAAAATAGACATTTTTCAAGAAAAAAATATTATTTTTACAGTGTATTCTTTCAGTGCTTTTGCCCCCTGTCAAAAACTACCCATTGTTACATTGTTTAAAATGATTATGTTAAGTTCTACTTCAGAAAATAAACATAGTCCCTATAATTGTTTTAAAACCTACATATTTTATTTTGAAGGAAAAAGGTTTTCCCTTTGCGGAAGTAGCCGCTGCGCATCGTCTCTTCTCTTCTCGCATTCTCTTCTCGCGGTAACACCAGAGATCGGTGAGAATGCAGCTAGCTCGTTAGCTGATTCCATCGTTTCCAGGTTTCGTGTCAACCTGAAAACATCAGACCAAGAGAGACACAGACAGCAAATTGAAAACGTAACGCTTTTAACACCCAGGCTGCAAGGAGAGGTGGGACAATGCCGCACAACTTCCAGGCCGGAGACCTGGTCTTCGCTAAAATGAAGGGATACCCCCACTGGCCAGCTAGGGTAAGTAAGCAGCCGGAGGAGGAGGAGGAGGGGGTGGGTGGCTCTGCATGGGACGCTGTGGAAGCCTCTCAGGGTATCTAATCAATATCCAACACACGTTGAAAAACACATATATAACTTATTCTGTGTATGCTATAATTTGCTTAATTATAAAGCCATTCAGTCTAGGTTAAAGCGGGGAAATTACCATGTTATACTGCAAGGAAAACACAAGCGGAGCTACCGTTGTTAATTTGAAAATGACGTTTGAGATAACCGAAGCTTGTTTCCTGGATCATAAACCCCCCTTTATGGAGTAAAAGCATATTTATCTTGGCTCCTTTTCATCATACCGTGTCATGAATGCTGTTTTTTTGACATGGCAGAGGGATGTCTGAGTTGTTGCTTGGATGTTTTGTCTTGGTTACAGATCGAAGATGTGGCTGATGGTGCTGTGAAACCACCCCCCAATAAAATCCCTATTTTCTTCTTTGGGACACATGAAACGTGAGTGCAGCATTCAACACAGATGGCTTTTATGGAAATCTTAGCATTTATATTTAGCCTCATATTTGAATTGTTTTCTCTTTATTTTGCATTTGCATGTAGAAATAGTCACAAAATGACAGCTAGTTAGCAATCAGAACTGTACAGTAAGAATTTGTGGGTGAAAACATGAAGAGAGTTCTGTTGATTGTTTTTATGAATTAAGAGAATGTTATTAAAAGATCAGATGATCAGTTTTTGTGACTGAAGGGGAAAAGGGGTGCACTTTTGTTACCTGAACCTTCTGACTCTTGAAGGCGTGTGGCTGTATTATTTGTGTAAATTGAGTTTTAATGGTGAAAACAAAGACATGCCTTGACAGTTTCTGAGAAGATGGCACAAGCAGTACACAAGCCCAGCAGCAGGGGGCAGAATATCCCATTCCCATGTCTTTCTTGGTATAATACAACAGAATAGAATAGAAAAAATATCCTTTTATTGTCCCATAATGGGGAAATTCTGGTGTTTACAGCAGCAAAAGATTATAGAAAAAAACTTATACCCAAATGTGGGCCTTAAAAATGTATAAGAATAACATAATAGTGAAGTATTAAAAGATAAAATATGAAATTCTGTACTGTAAAGTGTTTTGACAATAAAAAACTGTGCACCTGGAGAATAAATAACCAATATACAGCTATGGGCATGTTTAGAGTAACGGATATTTGAAAATAGTGCCAACATCAGAGATGTGCAAAATTCAGCAGCGTGTTATTTAAGTTACTAAGATAGAAACTGTGCAGAAAATAAACAGTTCTTTTTCTGAATGCAAACATCCTGCCTGTTTTGCAGTAATGCAGTAACTTCAAACTTTCTTTTTTCTGTGGTGCAGAGCATTCCTTGCAGCGAAAGACCTATTCCCATATGAAAAATACAGCGATCGCTACGGCAAGCCCAACAAAAGGAAGGGATTCAATGAAGGTTTATGGGAGATCCAGAACAACCCACATGCCTCTTATAGTGCCCCGCCTGCTGTAAGTCAGCTGCTAATTTAAAAAGTTAAGATTTCCTCTGATATTTTTTATTTTTTAAGAAAGGGTTCTAAAATGCTGAGCAGACCCTTTATGATAACTTTGTTTAAAAAAAGTATCATATTCATATAAATAATGTTAAATAAATGTTTAAAGTGTAGTATTTGTTTCTACTTCTGTCAAAATAATATATGTATGATTTGGTTGACGACATTCTGTTTATCTCTCCGACATCTGATTAAAAAGATGTTACATTGTAGGACCAGAATGAGTGATTTGTAGCTTTTTAAAACTTTGTTATACCTCAAAAGTGGTCGCCATCTACTGCTCAACACTGACTGTCCATCTGGAAAAAGATTCTTAGAAGTTTTAGATATGATGTAAAGTTTGACTGGGTTATTATTGCAAGGAAATGTCAGTTAATGCTTTGATTGTGATGTTTCTGTAGCAGGCTAGCTCATCGGACAGTGAGGCTAACGAAGCAGCAGGAGGAAGTGAGGAGGAAGATGACGATGAAGAGGCCCCGATACCCCAAAAGGCGGAGTCCAGCAGTGATGAGGAGTCAGAATCTGGGAGTGACAACAGAGGGAGGGGAGGCGGGACAAAGCGAAAGCCGCCGGCTCCTAAGGTATATCATTTGCTTTGGTGATGTCGCTAAGCTAAAGCAAAAGAGGCTTTGAGTCAAAAAATGAAAACATTTCGGGCACAATTGAATTGCTTATAGAAGATTATCCACAAGAAGAAGCATAGCAGGCAAGTTTATACTTTGGTGAAAAGTCAAATAAAAGATAACTCTTCCCTATTTTTTTTTTTGTTTTGTTTGTTTGTTTGTTTGTTTTGAAGCGGCCACCTCCCCCAAAAAAGCCGCGAGGATCGTCCAGTGATCGAGCCGAAGAGGAGAGCGGATCTCCCTCCGAGTCAGATCCGACAGCTTCAGAGTCCGACTCTGGCAAAAACAGTGACAAGGTCATTTTTGCAAAATGTAGATCCCACCGTACGACGATCATACAGTAGTAGCCATTCAAAATGTCCCCACTTTGCTTGATGGTCCCTTGGCTGGTCCCCTACAATTCCCTATTAAACATCTAAAATATTCTTTCTGTCATGATTTGTGGACAAAAAGATATAAAGAGAAGCGTTATCTCCTGGTCGGATCCTGTAATTTAGTGAAAGGGTGGAGAAAAATATGCTCGTCCATGAGAAGGCCAGTGGCTGAAAGTTTGAAGGGATTCTGCTGCCAATTGACTGGCTTTTGACTAGGGAGGGCTATTTTGAATGGCTGCTACTGCATATAGCAGTTCTCTGAGTTTAGCTTTAATTTGCCATTCAACAGGATTTTACTCCAGAGAAGAAATCTGTAGGACGAGGAGGAAAAAAAGCAGGAGGCAGAGGGAAGAAAAAGGTGAAGCATTAATCCCTTTTCACACGTTATTGTCTGTTTATTTTGTGTTTTAAATCAATCAATTTGCTCTCTGTCCCATTCTCTCGGATCCTTCAGAAAGGTTCTTCTGACTCAGATTCAGAATCAGGATCAGGGTCAGAGAAGAAAGTAGCAGACAGCGATTCTGAGGATGAGAAACCTCGGCCAGCTCTGTCCGGCTCAGAGTCCCAGTCCGGCTCAAAATCCGAGTCCGAGTCTGATCCACCTCCCCGTAAAGGACCACAGCCTCGCAAGAAAGGTGCTTCTTCTGACCGCACCTTCATCCCTGTTCTTCCTTGTCAATTTGCATTCAGATATTTATTACGTGCTTGTTTCTCTTGATTCACAGAGAAGGCAGCTCCAAAGCCTCGAGCAAGAAAACCCAAACCTGCCCCAGTCAAACGAGCGCCGTCGTCATCGTCCAGCAGTGACAGGTCAACTGCTCTAACTTCTTGCTTTTTTTTAATCTCTTCTCACATGCCTAATTTTTTTGTTTATGTCAACAAAAGCTCAGTTCTTTAATAGCGTCCCCTCTACATACAGTGACAGTGAACCCGACCGCATCAGTGAATGGAAAAAACGAGATGAGGAGCGCCGACGGGAGCTTGAGGAGCGGCGGAAAAAGGAGGAGGCAGAGGAGCTTCGCCGGCTGCGTGAGCGAGAGAAGGAGGAAGAGGAAAAAAAGAAAAAAGAGAAGGATAAGGGCAAAAAAGGGAGCGAGAGCGACAGCAGTAGCAGCTCCGACGAAGGTGTAGACGATCACCCACTGAAGAAGTCCAAGAAACCCCCTCCGCCTCCAATCCCTGCACCCTCAGACTCTGATTCTCCTCCTCCGATGGAGGTACGTTTCATTTAGGAATCTCCACGTATCTAACCTCCTTTCATGGCGCTATAGTTTGTGCTTGTGTATTTTTGACAACAGGTGAAAAAGCCGCCAAAGAAGGTAGACAAACAGAAGACCAGAATAAAGAAAGAAAAGGAAAGAAAAGAAAGAAAAGAGAAGGAGCTAAAAGAGAAGAAAGCCAGACGAGCAGAGGAGAAGTCCAGAGCAAGGTGAACAGAACGGCAACAGGCCACAGAATGCAAATGTCATTAGATGAACCTGATTAAATATTAAAGGACAGTGATCATGGCGTTCTTCCTGACTTAGATCTAAGCCTGAAAAACCAAGACGCAAACCGGAGAGACCTCCAGAGAAGAAGGTGGAAAAGAAAAAAGGTCAGAAGCCCTCACCTGCACAAACACTCTGCTTGACTCAACAGCTGTAGATTCTTCTTATAAAGTGTTTTTATAGATTTCCCTTGGAACTTTATTTAGTTTTATTTTGTTGAAAACACAAACCTCTATCCTCTTTACTATTAAATAAAATCCATTGCTAGCAACTGCCTCTAAGAGCCACCTTATTAGTAATCTGTTTGAGGTTTTATCGTAGTAGTAGTTCTGTGAAAGCCTCAGTGGATTTTGAAAACAATGGTGAACAAACTGCATCCTGAAAACTTTCAGAATTAATAGTTAAGCAGAAATTTACAGCACAGCTAGGTTTTAAAAATGTATCCCGAGCCTCAACAAACTCGATCCATTTAATCCTATTTGACACAAATGCTAACCTACCAAAAGATCATCATCCACTAAGATAATCAGAGAAGCAGTCAAGATGCCCATAAATGAGCTGCCAATGGAAGAATTTGTGGACAGGACAAATATCTAAAATGTGCATTGCAAAAAAAAAAAAAACTTCTTGACAACAAGAAGCCATAAGATGTTCCTTTTTTTTTTCCCCGAGAGCTTTGAAAGGACTCTAGAAACCAGTGGAAAATTGTGCTTTTGTCAGATGAGTCCCACAGCTGATTCCTTTTCTTCCCTTGTGCAAAATATATGTAGATGTAAGATGAAAAAACTAAACTGAGAATCAAGCTGAACACATAAATTTACAAAAGTGAGCAGGAACAGAGCCAGACGTGAGAATGGCAGAGGATAAAAGGCTAATCGAAAACAAAGCCAAGGGCGCAGGGAAGGAACATACACTCATGTTTGTGATGTATTGGTGGCCTCATGGTGTTGAATCTGCATGCATAAAACCTTTAATGTTTTGGGGGTGTTTAGGATGCTTTTGTAAGGAGCCCCTTAACAGGGGTTTCAAACTCAAATCCCCAAGAGCCAGTATAGATAGTTCCTGATCCAATGTGGCTTAATCAAATGGCTGAAATATCTGCTTAGTATGCAGCCAAGTTTTCCTCAGTCCTTTGGATGAGCTGATGATTTGATTGGGGTGTTTAAAGCAAAGACAGAACTAGAGTTGCAGGACACTGGGCTGCTGTGATTTAGAACAATCCTCTATGTTTGTTTGAATAGTTCCATTAAAGTTCAGATTAGACCCCAATTAGAGTCTATTTGCTTTGAAAAATGTATAATGTTTTGGAATTAGGATGCTTCAATTTTCTTTATGTTTTGTGTTTTTGTGTGTCAATATCTAGAGCCATCACCAGAGGAAAGGCTACAGAAGCTCCATACAGATATAAAATTTGCACTTAAAGTGGACAACCCAGTAAGTGACATAAAAGACCATCTCTTTTATACCTTTGAGTTGCTAGGAATCATTAACTGTTGGACATTTTTGTTGTATTTCAGGACATTGACCGTTGTCTAAAAGCACTTGAAGAGCTTGAAAGTATCCCAGTCACCAGCCAGATTCTCCATAAAAACGCTGAAGTCATTGCCACACTAAAAAAGGTTCTTCTTTCCTCTCTCTACCTTTTTGATAATTTTCTAGATTCTAATTTATTCTGCAAATAACTTTTAATAAATATCCATCTGAAACATAATATTTACAGACAGGGATACTGATCGCGTTTTGTTTTTTAATGCCAGACATCGAATGAAATACTTCACTTGTTAATGGTCTATTAGGATAACCTTAATCATTTTTATATCCTTAAAGTGTATGAGTTTTTAGTTTTTATTTTGTTCTTAATATTTTTAATGGATTTACAGATCCTTGCTGATGCATTTTAAGACAAAGCATCAATCTTGCAGCATTTCATTATCATTAATTGAAAATAAATCTGCAAAGTTGTATGTAACATAAAATGTGCATCAACCTGAAAACAAAAGCAACAGATTTTGTGATGCTGCTCACTTGCAGATGAAGAAGCCATTACTCTAAAAGGAGCACAAGAAGCTTAATGAAACAATGAGAAAATTAAATTTAGCATTTGTAGAAATGTCTTTTTGTTTTATAATTAAAATAAATTGGGGGAGGGTCATAAACCCAGAAAAGGGAAAAAGATGGAAGCTCTTAAGCTGTGACCATCGTGCCAGCCATGAAGAACTGGCAACCTCATGAAGAAAGAACAAGACGCAATGGTGTGCTTAAGAAATAAACACTTCTGGCACACAGTAATTAGTAGCATTGGCTTAAGAATAACAAAGTCTTTGCTTTCTTTGGGTTTGGTTCCTTAGAAATGTGTGATCAAACATTAAAAGACATGTATGGATGAGGCAGCCTTACTACCAACATGACTTTAAGCCATGACTTTAAGTTTTCTCAGGAGAAATGGACCCAAGCTGAAGCAAACTATTGTTGGACGTTTGTAGAAAAATGTTTGTATTTAGTCATGCAGTTTAAAGTCAACTCTGCAAACCAAGAAATGTATAAAAACTTCTGAATTTAAAGAATGGTTAAACAAATTAAAATTTTTTTAAATTTAAGATTTTTTTTTCAAACATTTAGCAAACAAAGTTTTGTTTTTCCAAACTAACCTCTAAACTGAGCGTTCATTTGGACGGTTGAGGACAGAAAGGCTCTGTTTTTTTATTAAAAGGATGTAAATATCTGCTTTCAACAGGGTATGCAGTGTTTTTCATAATGTTTGCATTTCATTTTTTTATTCTATTTTAGCTTTGCATGTGTATATTTGTATGCATTTGTAGAGTTGGGTCCATTTTTGAATATTTCCATGTGCAGTTTGACTCTTTTTAGTCGTTAATTAAAGCCCAAAATGCTGATTTCTCAGATTCGGCGTTATAAAGCTAGCGCTGCAGTCATGGAGAAGGCCAGCGAAGTCTACAACAAGCTAAAACTTCGCTTCGTGGGAAAACCAGAGCTGGCAGCTAAACCGAAGACGGAGAACAAAGAAACTGACGATAGTGAAAAGCAGTCACAAAACACTGGTGAGGCTTTATCATTTCAGATTGGCTTTTAGTCTGAATGCAACCGGTTCTGAATCTCAACTGTTCTGCCGTAGAATCGACACCAGTGAATGGCGAATCGGAGCAGAAAAAAGGTGAAGCAGAGGAAGTAGAAAACCCTAAAACGCCCATGAGGGAGGAGAATGATGATGGTCCAGGTTCAAGTCCAAACAGGTCAGCATCAAACCCTCTTTTTTTTTTTTTTTTTTTTTTTGTCTTTAATGCATTGCTTTATTTTGAAGAGGCTGCCACTGCAATGTTTTCTCCCTAGGCCCAGCTCAGACAGCCCAGCTCAACTACAAACGCCCACATACGAGGAAGCGGACGGCTCTGTCTCAGCAGAGCCAGAACCGGCAGCTGTAGAAACTTAAAAGACTCTCTACAACCCCCGGCAGCGGACCAAGTGCTAAAAGATGGTGGCCTCTGACGATCAGACACCGCTACTGGCTCAGCAGCAGCGCAGCACGCACCTAGCATTTCCTCCAGCACCTGTTACAAAGATATTTGATGCTTTGGACTTTTTTGTGGTACACTTATCGAAGTAAAGAAAAAAAAAAACCATCCACTCAAGCCGTTCGGTCCATTGTTTCTCATTGCTAAATTAACCGTTTCTTTTAACTGTTTTACCTCTCATTTTGTTTAATGTTTTGCTGAAACTCCAGCTCCTGTTTCATCATGCGTCTACCAACGTCACACTTTCAAACTGCCTACGGATCTTAGACAAAATCATTTTTGTTTTTAGGTTCTTGTAAAGAGAATGAATTGAAGAGCACATATTTTTAAAGCGAGACCGGGAAGACTGCGAGAGAAATGGGTCATCTCTTTCTCTTAAGATTTTTCTTTACACTTTTACATATTTCCGCTTCGTTTTATAAAGCCTGCTAAACATCACCAAGGCCTCTTGTCTATGTGTGTGTGGCGTTGCCTGAGTGGTACAGTACTGTTTGTGAGTCCTTTATGTTAAGTATTTAAGTATCTGGTCAAAATCCAGTCAATAAAGCCTGACAACGTAAAGAGCCACTAAAAAGCTGTTTTCTAACTGAGGTCCACCTCCTTTTTATTGCCTTTTTTTCTCATAGGATCACAGTTTTGTCTTTAAAAATGATTACTGTGTCATTAAGCACCATGTAATCTCCTCCTTAGTGTCTGCTTTCAGTGGATCAAGATGAATTGGGAAAAGAAACTCGAAAGCCATGGAGATCTCATGTAGCTGCAGCCTTTTTTTGACATTTTTTTTTTCTATGTGCATACATGTGTTTTTAGTGCTATGTAAATTGTTAAAGCGTTTCTATAATGTAGTTGAGACTTGAATAAAAATCTCAGCATGATTTTGCTCACTGCCTCTTTTCTATTGATAACGGTACCATGGATGTGACAAATGGCAGGGCTGCTAACCGATGAGCAGCTGACAATTTCTTGAATTTTTAATATATGGCTATATTTTGAACCTGGATAATTCAAGTATATTCAGCACTTTTTCATAATTGCTTTGATAAAAATTAATAAAAGGTGTCATAAAAAATTGATCTGTTTGTTTTTAGACCTTACTCAATATTTTAAAATATGGATTTTTAAGAAAAATAATTAGCTTTTTAAGTAAACAAATTTTCTGTCTTAAGCATAAAATGTATCTCACGTCTGCATAAAAGAAAACAACACTATAAACGTTTGGGGTTCATTTTAACTGTTAATCTACTAAAACAATTTAAATATACAGGGATTAAAATGAAAATATTTATTCTGTTTATGCTGTTTTTCCTCAAAATCAGGGTAAGATTCTAACTTCTGATTCCAATTTCATGGCTACTTTCTATAAACGCATTGGTAAAAATAAATACATGCACCCATATATATGTATGTATGTATATACATACACAATAGCAGACATTTTGGACAGTTACAAGTACCTCGGAATCCCACAAGCAAATGGCAACCTCGGAAGAGGTGAAAAGGAGAGCAGCTACAGCCAAATACCTCCAGCGTGTGAGGCAGCTCCTAAGGAGCCAGCTCAATGGCAAGAATAAGTCTCGGGCAATGAATAGCTACAATCTACCAATAATCAAATACCCTGCAGGAATAATAAGCTGGCCAAAGGATGAGATAAAGGCCACAGATATTAAGATACAAAAGCTCCCAACCATGCAAGGAAGGTACCCCAAATCCATGCTCAGTGAATGTCTCTGGAGGTTCCGTCAGTGGAGGACAAGCCCCTGCACGAGATGTACCATTGAAACATAACCGAAGTGGAATATATAAGGAAATTCTACCAATGGCTGGACAGAGTCAGACTGAAGGACAGCACAGATGCACTCATCATGGCTGCACAGGAGCAGGTCCTAAGCACCAGAGCAGTAGAGGCCCAGATCTACCTCACCAGACTAGACCCCATGTACAGACTGTGCAAAAAGGCCCCTGAAACAATCCAGCACATAACTGCAGGGTGTAAGATGCTGGTAGGGAAAACCTATGGAGTGCCATAACCAAGGAATAGTATCTGAAATAGTATACAGGAACATCTGTGAAGAGTATGGGCTGGAAACCGCAAGGTCAAAGTGGGAAACACCTCCAAAGAGGGTAGAGAATGACCAAGCAAAGATCCTGTGGAAGTTCCAGACAGAAACAAACTGACTGGTAATGGCAAACCAACCGGACATTGTGGTAGTGGACAAAAAGGAGAGGAAAGTCGTTGTGGTTGACAAAGCAATATCAAGTGACTGCAACATCAGGAAAAAAGAACATGAGAAAAAACTCGAGAAATACCAGGGGCTCAGAGAAGAGCTGGAGAAAACCTGGAAGGTCAAGGCATCAGTGGTACCCGTGGTCATTGGGGCACTAGGGGCAGTGAACCCCGAAACTGGAGGAGTGGTTACAGCAGATCCCTGCAAGTACATCAGACATCTAGAAAAGTGCAGTTGTAGGAATAGAATACTGCAAGGAGCCCTCCAGCTCCCAGGACTAAGGTAAAGGACCCAAGCTTGGAGGAGAAAAAGGGAGAGGGGTTTTTATTTTTATTATATATATGTACATAAATATATATGTAATTATATATATATATATATATATATATATATATATTGTTTGTGTATGTGTGAGTGTTTATGTATTTATTTATTTATTATAGTTAATTAATTAAAGAATATTTAGTTTGTCTCTTGAGAGATGTGCTCGTTTCGCATGTTCTCATAAATATTAAATGTCGATTTGTAAATAAAGGGCTCTGGACCTTTAATTCCACTGACTTCCACATCTGAACCTTCAACACTCCAGTCAGCTGACTCCAGACGCCATTTTGTCAGCCATTTCCTACGCTGATCCATTGCCAGCGTCTCTGCACAGCTCAGTCCGGCCTCAGCAGCTTTCACCTACCCACCCGGGCTCGGTAGACTGTAGCGGACCGCTGACTCCGCTGGGTGGATGATAAACTAGCCCGGTCAGTCGCTCGGCACCCAGAGGGACCCTGTCTGCAAGGCGCCTGGCCCACGGGACGGAGAAAAACGGCGCAAGTCCCCGGCAGACATGGCTTTGAAGATTGTCAAAGGGAGCATCGATCGGATGTTCGATAAAAACCTCCAGGATTTAGTACGTGGCATTAGGAACCATAAGGAGGATGAGGTAAAACGAGCACACTCTGCTATCCGAAAAAAATCAGAATCCCATATTCAGCAGTGTTTTTATAATTCAGTTCATTTTAGCATCACCGTTATACTAGCTAACCAGCGATAACGGCTAACTGTGGGTAAGTTAACATTAGCCCAGCCGTTTGAGTCAGCGGTTAGCTGGTAACTGGACACATTCTGCTGCTTTATGTCGCTGCGTTAGCTTAGCTAAATCATTATTTTTATGTTTGCAAAACGGAAGCTGCAAAGGAGCTTTTAGAACCATGTCAGGTTTTAAACTGGGAGGCTGACCGTGACAGCTGGCAAACAGTTATTGGAGGAAGATGGGAATGAATCACAGTTTACCAGGAAATTACTGCTCAGCAGAATGAGATCAAAACACCCCAAAGGATTACTGAACTGGGCTTTAGAGCTGGGCCTCCAATACCCGCAACACTATACATTGAAAAACATAAAGATATAGCATTTTTATTTTTATTTTTTGTCTAAATGAAAAAGCTAAGAAAAGTTGACAACTTCTCATTTCGGTGTTTTGTACCTTGCGGAGACCCGTCGCATTTTCAGCACATCAGATTTATATTGATCTATTTATTATCTAAGTTCTGTCAACCCTGGATAAATAAACTCTTTAAGGTTAATATCTATATACCGACAGCAAAGCTGTTTAAAGCAGGAAAAATATTTTAACACACATAATCTGTCATTAAAGCTATATTTATTGACTTCATACGTAGGCCAACCCAATGCTCTATGACGGAGGTCTTCAACAGGGGGTCCGCGACCCCTAAGGGGTCCACGGAGGTACTGCATGGGGGTCGAAAGGTTTTAGTTGATCAGACTATTCTTTTTAATATATATTCCCCCCTGCAATTTTTTAACTAATTGAAATGTCTTTAAATACACATTAACATGAATTCAACACACTGTAGTTAATAGATAAATGGAGGCAGAAGATGTCTTTCAGTCATCAATGCACACATTCAGCAACACACATGAGCTCTTTCAAGCTGGACACTGCCTCATTCACAACACCTGTCCCATCAACAGGGAATCAGAACCAGAAATACTCTAATAATCCCAGGGAGAAATTACTTTTGTTACATTACTTCATCTGTAATAGAGTGACTATAGGACTATAGTTTGATACAACACAATTTCATACAATATATGTAATTACGGGGTCCCCCTCCATCTCGTCATCAGTTTGGGGGTCCTGGAAAATGTCGAAGACCCCTGATCCATGATATCATTCATGTCACTCCTCAATGTGCAAAGTAGGAGCTCAAGCCGAGGTTGTGCAGCTGACGTTTAGCCTTGCTGGAGATGTTTAGATGCTCAGTTTTGTTGGTAGGTGGAATAAGTGCTGTATTCATTTAAAACCAGCTATACTCATCTATGATCTAAACTGACTGTGGATTTCTTTTAAAATTTGCCCACCTCACCATCTATCTTGAAAGGCATGAAAGGCGACTAAACCAGCAGAATTAAGGTGTTCTTCGAGCCTGTGTAGGCTTGATCTCTTGACTCGGATCATGGCTTTGGACTCTATCAGTTGTAACTTAACCTGGGACGCTCGGAAAAGATCCCCGTTGCCCAGTCAACAGAGGACAGTTTGCTAAAATATTAATACCGTTTCTGTGTGCTCATGACTGTGTGCTAACTCTGCTCAGCCCACTTTTTTTTTTCTTTTTCATGCTCTCTGTTTGCCTTTCACATGAGAGCGCTTTCTTTTACACAGTTCATTCATTTCACTGTCCGGGCTTTTGAACGGAGCGAATAAGTAAGGGATACTTTATGTGAGGAAGCTGTTGGACTATTTAGTTTCTGCAGGAAGAAATGTAAAGCTTTTTGTTCTTTCAGAAGAAGAGAGGACGATTTCACATCGCATAACAAGTTAGAGAATATCTAATCCAGCTGAGATAGAAATCCTTTTAATCTACATTTCCATTCCTTTTCTAGCCGTTCTAGAGCCTTACCATGACACTTACCCTAACCAAAGCCACACCTCACTTTAGTAAAATGCACCAAAATGTCTTCTCCTTGCAGTGAGTACAAGTGTACACACACACTCACAACCACCACCACCTCCTCCTTCCCCTCTTGTCCCTTCGCTGTCTCATGACTGCGCACACATGACCAGCGCCTTCCACACAGCTATATGTGTTTGTTTTTTGTGAGATTGCCCCTCTCAGCAATAGCTGACGGGTCTTTTCCATGAAAGGTTTCACTCTGTTTAACCCATTTTGCTGAGTGAAATGTTCTGTTGGTGAAACACGTTATTAAAGCCTGTTAAGCTGAAAAATGTATTTTATCTATTTAGAAAGTCCTTTTCAGGTTCTATTTATTTACATTTTTTTTAGGTAGTTGTAGCTTTTATTGTTGAATATAAATAAACTAGACTATTCAGCAAAGGTGATTATTTTAGTAATCCATATTATAATCACAGATTTAAAGTGTTAAGCTAGGTTATTATTGTTTATAGCTTAAATACCTCAGACTTTATTAGCCTGCTATTATAAAATAGCTTTTAATAAGCCAATAACAGAATATCAAAGGTCAATCATATAATAATTTTTTCACAGCTTTGTCCCATAATGTTAAAGGAAAATATGTTATGGAAATAAGCCAACAATCACCCAGGACATTTATCTGATTATATGTTACTGCTATTTTCAAGTCGTTGGACTACAGAGCTCCACTTCTCATTTCTGCTGAAAGCTCCATGAAAAACAAGACTTATTTGGGCTTTTCTAATTCGGCTTTCCTAAGCTAATAAATGCTTATTATATCTGAGGTGCACAGATCTTTTTAAATCTCTGCTGTACCAATATTTAGTACTTGTTATGCTGTTAAATACATCATTATCCTGAGCCATTTGATGTGCTTTATAAATAAACATATTTGATATTAGCATTGATAATGAGTGCCACTTTAATTTATAAAATAAAAAAAGAATTTGAACAGGGCTGAAACAATCGGATCAATCGATTATTGAAATAATCATCAACTAATTTAGCAATTGATTAGTCATTAAATGGAGTATAAAGACTGTAAAACATGCCTTTACCTGACTGAGCAACCAACTTAGAGGAGTAATTATATCAAAATTATTACAAAAAATTATAAACCTTTTGCATTTAGGATTAAAAAAAAAATATATATATATATATTTATATAATTTTTTTTTTTTTTCATCTGTCAGTATGTTCTATCCAGAACTCCTCAAGTGGAAAAAGTTTTGGTTTAACCTGGTTTAATTTTGTTTTCAAGCAGGGTGTTTTTTTATTGAAGTATTTCAATACAATTGTTTGTGATTACAGTTTCATATATGACTCAGCTGCCTCCCTAAGCCAAAAGTAGAGCAACAAAAAAAAGAGAATGGATGTGGAAACTAATGACCGAGTTGCTTCTCTGTTGATTGGATAGTAGCAGCAGCACCAGCAGGGTCGTTACAGCAGGTTTCTGGTGCTCAGTAGAAACGTGCCACTCCGGATATTGCTCTGCTTAATCTGATCTGGTGTCTGCTTTTGTCTGTTCTCTTTTGCCCACTCCTTTGTCTGTCCTCAGGCCAAATACATCTCCACGTGCATCGATGAGATCAAACAGGAGCTCAAGCAAGACAACATTGCTGTCAAGGCCAATGCTGTGTGCAAGCTCACCTATGTAAGATCCCTCACTCCCTACACCCACCTGCCTGTCACATATAGTGTAGAATTGGCAGTTTAATCCTTTTCCTCCTGGCTTCTTTTGGTAAAAGACCGCAGGCTTGTTTTTAAGTGCCTGCTTAAAAAGTGAATTCATTGCTACACAAAACAAGCAGGATACGCTATGATTGTGGATTTAACTGTAAGAAGAGAGTACATGCACCATCTAGGAAGAAAGGCCAGTTTCCTTTTGTCTTGCTCGATAAAGATGACTATACTGCTCTTTATTTAGATGAAAAAGTAGAGAATCCCATTCTGGTCAGTATTACGAATATTAATGGATTAATAATTAAAGAGCTATGATACAAACGGATGCAGAAAATTAACAAAACATTAGGCTGAACCATTTCTCATGATTACTGGTAATACTTTATTATGTACTTGTTTAAACCTGGAGATTTCACCACTATTAGGAACAAGCAAATATTGGTAGTTTGTGAAAGCATCAAGATCTTTAAACTGAAATCTCGATTACAATGCAAATTGTAGTTGACAGTAAAGAAATTGATTGATTAAAGTCTCCCTTCATTTGACCACCTTTAACACTACATTGATTGTTTCTGTTTTAGTCTCAGACACAGTATAAATCCCCCCTTCTCTGATTTTTATACCAGTGTATCTGTCTGCTCCGTTTACAGCTTCAGATGCTCGGCTACGATGTCAGCTGGGCTGCTTTCAACATTGTTGAAGTCATGAGTTCCTCAAAGTTCACATACAAGGTATGACTGCACTGTTTTTCATGGCTAAGCACATCTCAAATCGGAGGACTTCTCTGAATCCTCCCTGGGAGTTATGCTGTACGGGTGAACATTGATGTTTCTGCGGATGGATGAAAGTTTGCTCTTCTCCTTGCAGAGGATTGGTTACTTGGCAGCCTCGCAGTGCTTTCATGAGAGCACAGATGTCATCATGCTAACAACCAATCAGATCCGAAAGGTCAGTGAAGCACTTGTTTTGTGCATCTTGATGTTCATGCCTCTGTCTGATCTAAAATGTCTTCCCGCTTTTTTATCAGCTGTTTGTTTAAATTTCACTTTCTTTATTATTTTCCCCGCAGGATCTCAGTAGTCCCAACCAGTACGACACAGGTGTTGCCCTAACAGGCCTGTCTTGTTTTGTTACCCCTGATCTGGCTCGTGATCTTGCTAACGACATCATGACGCTGGTGAGTCAGAAAGAAAATGTCAAGTTTATCCACAGTTTTCATCCCATCGACCTCTTCCTTGTCCCCCTGGATATCCGATTTCCCTCGAGGCTTTTACTTTATTTCAAAGGAGACCAGGAAATACAATTCTTTAATTTAAATAAAATCACCTTCATCTCTTCACTGTTTTATTTTAGATGTCCCACACAAAGCCCTACATCAGGAAGAAAGCTGTGCTGATCATGTATAAGGTGTTTCTAAAGTACCCAGAATCTCTACGCCCAGCTTTTCCAAGACTCAAGGAGAAACTGGAGGACCCAGATCCAGGTATTGGACCACAAACGTATACAGTTTGTTGTTCAGAAAGACTTAATTCATAAGTTTGTTGTTGGTTCACTTATTAGAGGTGAATGGGGTGGACACAGTGGTACAGTTCATGTTTATTCGTTCAAAATGGAAAAAAAAAAAAATTGTATTTTCCTGTACCAGTAAGGTCTTTTCAAGTTCATCTTGCCAGGATTTTATTACAGTAAACACTTGGTAATTCCGGTTAATTGATGCAGCTTTATTGTTAGAATTAACAGTGATGCGATATTTTGAATCGTAAAGCTAAGGGGTACCCCTAAATGAGGGCTGTGCTTTCATGATATGAAATGTTGAAATGACTTGAAAACCTTTTTTTCCAGGTTTAAATCCTGCTTTAGAGAAATTTCTGATGGTTTATAAGGATAGAAACTTCTTTCAGCAATTAGTTGCAACACTTGCATTCGTTATTAATATTTCGTTAAGGTTTCTGTTATAAAAAAAACATTATTTCACCAGGTGTCTAACATAGGAAGAATATTTAGAAAATAAATGGGTTACTCAATTACTTTACAAAAAATAGACTGAATTGTGCAGCTCAGAAATGTATAAGATGTAAAATATCTCTTTTCTACATTTTTTAACCTGTTCAATGGTTTTAGCTGCTAAACATAATAGTGATTCTTATTTTTTGTTTTGCTTTTGGTGGTTGAACTCACATTATTGCTTATTATAGTTTTTTCACGATAAACAATATACACATAAAAATATACAATCAACTTGAATAAAACATTATTTTATAGGTAATTTTTTAGTATTTTTTAAATCGTTTTTATTGCATTTTCTTTCTTCTCTCAGGGGTCCAGTCAGCAGCGGTTAATGTTATTTGTGAGCTGGCAAGAAGAAATCCCAAGAACTACTTGTCTCTTGCCCCGCTTTTCTTCAAGCTTATGACCTCTTCTACCAATAACTGGGTTCTTATTAAGATCATCAAACTGGTGAGTTGACAGGATGAAAAGGGCAAAAAAAACAAGTCATTAGAGGAGAGTTAGCAACTCTAACAGCTCTGTAACAGAAATGAACAGCATCAGTGAATTTTGTTCAATTACATCCTGCTATAATATAACTGAATAATTGCGTGCTTAAAAAAAAAAAAAAAAAAAAAAAAAAAAAAATCAATATATATATATATATATATATATATAGTAGTGCTAGTTCTTCCCTTTAAAATCACATGA
>NW_015151137.1:297590-342147 GCF_000732505.1 Cyprinodon variegatus
CCAATAACTGGGTTCTCATTAAGATCATCAAACTGGTGAGTTGACAGGATGAAAAGGGCAAAAAAAACAAGTCATTAGAGGAGAGTTAGCAACTCTAACAGCTCTGTAACAGAAATGAACAGCATCAGTGAATTTTGTTCAATTACATCCTGCTATTATATAACTGAATAATTGCGAGCTTAAAAAAAAAAAAAAAAAAAAAAAAGCAAATCAACCCTAAAGGAGGAAGTAGTGCTAGTTCTTCCCTTTAAAATCACATGACATTTTGAATACCATAGATGGAGCAGTTGCCTCTTTTCATTTTGGTCTGCCCTTTATTGAAGCCCTAACATGTGAAATAAATAATTACAGGGGAGGAACAAGAGGGGGGACCATGACCACCCCAGCCAGTCATTGGTCTCCCCTATCGGGTGATAGGCTGTTCCCAGGGGAATGTAATTCTCCACCTCTGGAACAAACAGTTCTCCTCTAAACCAGAAGGTGGCAGCAGTGATGCCATCAGGTGGAATGTCTCTCCCTGACATCTTAAAGTTACTATATATTAACCAAAACCTGATGACAAAGATAGATACTTCAAAAAAGTATTCAAAGCACTGTAGTCCAAATAAACAGGGCTGATGGAGAGTTTTTGCTCTTCTACAAATTAGTTTTTAAGTTTTATCGTGGGTGGTCATCTTGCAGTCTCTTCTATGTTATGTGGAACCATAAATTAATTAACAACACCAATCGATAAACATGTTAGTAACTTTTTTAGCAAGGGCCTCATGGACATCTAGTCTGTCTTCAGTGATTTCATTGAAAATATAGATGTTCATTTTCCATATGGTTTTATTGTGATCAGCATAGATGTTTTTGGCCATTGTTCTCTGCCTGGCCACCCATATGAAATGTTCTGGAACCAACACTGACTGGTTAATTCTCACTGGAACTCCACAGTTTTTTTTTTTGCCCATTTATTTCCCCTTTTTCTCTTTGCACAGTTCGGTGCACTTACACCTCTGGAGCCAAGGTTGGGTAAGAAGCTAATCGAACCGCTGACAAACCTAATCCACAGGTGAGATGGAAGTCCTGTTTACAGTTGTCTGATGGAGGCTAAAATATATCCATTCATTGAATAACTGTCTGCTTTTCCTCTCTGCCTCATAACCCGTCTCCCCCTCCTACAGTACCTCTGCCATGTCTCTGCTGTATGAATGTGTCAACACTGTAATAGCAGGTCAGTCTTGGTAATCTGTTGGAAATGTTTGTGCTGTGAGATCAGACTGTTAGATTTAGATTGTGACTCCCGATTAGGAGTTTGCAAGAGCCTAAAGTTTAAATATACATTTTGCAGTCGAGTTGATCCATTTTATCCAAGCTTCTGTAAAGCCTGTGAATATCTAAACAATGTCTTGATTTAAAATCCAATCCCCGATCCAGTGTAATAGCCTTTTTGCCCTTCATTACAGTGTTGATTTCTTTGTCCTCTGGGATGCCCAACCACAGCGCTAGTATCCAGGTAGGTGGCTTCAGCTTCACATCTTATTTCTTGGAAGTTTACATGGATTGATTCTGATTTCAATCCTTTCCACTCCAGTTCTCCATCATGCACAAAGACCACATGCCCTTCATTTTAATTAATCCATCTTTGAGATGATTTCTTTGGTTTGCATGAAGGCAGGACTGGTGTGGAAAGGTTGTGAGCATTTTTAGTGCCTTTGCTCTCTTTGTTTTTTTTCCCGTTTCTCTCATTTTCTCTCTCCCACAGCTCTGTGTGCAGAAGCTGCGAATCCTGATAGAAGACTCGGACCAGAACTGTGAGCCCTCAGTCAATGCCTGCAGTGTGTCATTTTCTCATTGTCTGTGTGTTTCTGACTGTGGAACAGTCGGCCCCTCGTAGACGACCACACCGTAGACCTCCTGACTCTGGATAACTCAAACTTTATTGCATTTTTTTCTCTTAATTTAGAGGCTGGCTTAGAATACCATTGTTCTTAAGCAGCATCTACAAATTGCTGAGTATGACTGTGGAAATGCTTGCAGTGTTTTTTCCCAGTCTGTTGCTTCAGTTCGTAGCTCTCTATAACCAGCCGGTCTGGAAACAAAGGACCTGACTCTGAGTTTCCTTCAGTCATGGTATCTATATAGTTGTTTTAAGCCATTCGAGTTATCCGGACATCCATATAGGTAGCTATTTGTGTGTGGTGTAGACAGTGGACCTTAGTGATAGTGTAGTAAAATTAGATGTCTAATGTTTTGTTTATTCTTTTATCATGATTATTGTTTGATTTAATGAGAGGCTTTTCAGCAATTAGAGAACCGGTTTGAGAGGGAGAGAAAAGGATTTTTCTGGGTAATTTGATCAAATGTAGGTTGGTTTTAGAACTGCTTCTCATAGCCAGGAGGCAGTTTGGTCTTAGCTGGTACTATGATGCCTTTTGAGCAAGATCAGTGGCTTATTGACCTAACTTTATATTTAGTTTAGGATTTCCTATGAAATATTGCTGATACCTTAGCCACTTATAAAGCGGTTTGGAGATCAGAAAGCACAATTAGTCTTCCAAGATACAACAATAGGTATAAAAAGTGCCTTTTTTCTCTTCCTTCCTTGAATCTTTTATCATATAATCTTTCCAAAGGTTCTCATAGTAGCATAGATGGACCTAAAGCTGATCTTGAGAGCTCTAAAGTTTGTTCAAGAGAACTTCCAACAAATCGACCTGAGATCAAAACGTTCCAAATTTCCCCCAATTTGTTCAGATTGGTGATCAGCAACTAAAGCTAAATACTAAACAGGTAAATACTAAACAATGCAATGATCTTTATTTAGTTTTTAATGTATCAAAACGGAACAGTTACAGTTTGTAAAAAAAACAAAAAAAATGAACAAATTTGTATAACTGAACTAAAGTTATATTCTAAATACATATTCTTTGGTGCATAACTGGGACTGATATTATAATTCCTCCATAGGGCTTATGAAAGAAAAATAATCAAACAAAACTTTTAAGATTAGAATCACAATCCAACTGTAACACTCTTTATGTGACATTATTGAATATGTGGAGCATCAGCTTGTGCTGCTACTATAAATCCTCCAGCTAAAATAAATTTGGTCATTTACTATTTTTTCTAGAATATATATTTTTTTGTGTAGAAAGGACTAAATCAGTGACGATTGTTGAACACACATGTTGTTTGTTCTTTTTCTTTCAGACTCTTTCATTATCCACATGATAATGCATTTTATTAAGGGATAATGTCAGGGAATCAAGCATTCATCCAGACCATGGTATAAAAGCCAGTGAATGTGGTGCAGAGAGTCTAACCAGCTTTTTGATGCCAAATAATCGATCCTCACTGTGGAGGTTAATTAGGCTACATTTCTCATGGAGACCCCAGAAATGTTAAACCTGCTTTAAAGACCCAGAATTCAGCCCTTTTTTTAAATAAGCCCATTGGAAGAAGTGACTGAAACATGAAGCTAATACCGTGATCTAACCATATTGGCTCACTGTTGGGGAAAGTAGTGCTAACTTTAACACTAACAGGAATACAATCATCAGGGTACCAAAGCGGCTTCTTTTGTCTTAAACATTAGGGTTTAAATACTTTAAATACAAATTCAAGCTGTTTCTTTTTTTTTTTTTTTTGCGTTTTATTCACTTTATACAGAATGTAGATAATCACCTGCAACAAACTGGACTAAGAAACGTATTTTCACTAACTGCCCTTAAATGATTTGTTAAATTTATGCCTTGCAGTAAAAAATTACTTTGTTAAAGTGGTTAAAAAATAGCTTGTGTCACAGGATGTCCCTCATAAAAGATGGTATCAGTCCTCATCCACTGCTTTTGTGAAGTACCCACACCAGTAGGCAGCAGTTTGTGTAAGGGTACTCTCTGCATCACCCCAAGGTTACTGCTTCTCTTCATCGATTTAGTGAGCTGAGAGGCTTTATTTCTGCAGGACGGCTGACAGAATGCC
Source organism: Cyprinodon variegatus (assembly GCF_000732505.1). NCBI lineage: Eukaryota > Metazoa > Chordata > Actinopteri > Cyprinodontiformes > Cyprinodontidae > Cyprinodon > Cyprinodon variegatus. The sequence goes on from NW_015151137.1 coordinate 301,557, forward strand.
TGTTTTAGACACTCATTTTAGGGAGGGAGGGACACAGAGGATTAAACAAAACCAAACTAGTTCCCTGTGTATGTGTGTGTTTGTCCTTTCCATTGTCTCGTGTTTTGTGTTACTTTCCTTATTTACTCAATGTTTTGATTGAATTCATAGCTTATATTTGAACATACAGGAGCATATCTGTGAAATACAATATCTTAGACATTTTGATTTATAGTGTTAAACCCCTACTCTGTAAAGAAGATGCTCTGAATTGTCTAGATTTTGATGATCATGGCGTACAGTTAATTGAAGCTCTAAATCCTAGAATGGGCTTCCCTTCAGTTTTCTCTAGATTATTATTCTGTCACCTGTTGTCACTATTCTACATGTTTTCCCTCCCTCTAAATTTTCCATTAGTCTGTTTTGATACAAAGTTATGTGGATTTTTTAATTTCAGCATTGCTATATTGGCTTAAACTCCTTGTGAATGATATGAGTGATTGTCTGCTGGAAATCCACATACATGGAGATGAGGTTTCTGCCTTAAAGCCATTAATTTCTCTTATTTAATATTCAGATTTATATAGAAATGTAATTTTGGGATTATCCTTAGCTGTTCGCCCTAATCATCAATAGAAATAAACATGAATATAAATACACCTGGAGAGCCTTAAAATTATCTATTTCAGTCTTCTATTGTGAATGCTGTTATATAACTTATCGATTACCACAGGATTGATAAATAATAATCTGTTTAAATTGGCTGTTTTTAGAAGAATATGATTTGATCAGTTAGAAGAACTGGTGAAACATTAGAAGTAGAGTTTTCGCAGGGGCATTTTATGAAGCTGTGTGTGTTTGTGTCTTTATCCAGTGAAATATTTGGGCTTGCTCGCCATGTCAAAGATTCTGAAGACCCACCCCAAGTCGGTGCAGTCTCATAAGGACCTCATCCTCCAGTGTCTGGATGACAAAGATGAATCCATTCGTCTCAGAGCTTTGGACCTGCTCTACGGCATGGTAGGGAGTCAGAACATATGTCATGTAGAATCAGAGGGTTTTAATTATGCCCCTTTTTGCTGTGGTTGTTGTATCACATGTTTCCAATTAATTTAGTTTAGTAAATTTCTGCAGCTTAGAACTGTGGTTGCCCAGACAACAATCATCTGATTTTTCTATCTGAAATGATCCTGACTGGCGTTCAGCAGTGAACATACCATCCATAAGCACTTCCAGGTTCCAGTAATGATAGCAGTCAAGTGTGGAAAACTGTTAATGAATGATGAGGACTAAAATAAGCTACTTGCAGTATCAGTGAAGTGATAATAAAGAATTCAGACGCAGCAGAAACATTAGCGGCTGCAGCTGTTTCCTTTAACCTCCAGACAGCAGTCGGCTTGTAAGAGAGCCAGACTTCAGTAGATAACAGGAAGCTGCTATTAATGTAAATAATGGCTGTTCTTAGTAAGATGGTTTGAAACGGTGTTTTTCATTTGGCCCACGTTCAAACTGCAGCTCCAAATGCTCTGTTGCAATTATTTATTTTTCCTGCAATCCTATTTGTTTTTTTTTTGCTCTTCATTCACATCCCTTTTAAGATGCTGCGCATGTCCAACTGAATCCTGATATTGCATACAGGACTCTATAGTCCAGGAAGAAATGAAAGTTACACCAAATACAGAGGGGTGGATGCGATACTCTGTTTTCTGGTATCTTGCTAGTTCAGCTCAAAGGTTTGTTTGAATGTAGGGACACGCCCAGGAATAGTGGGACCAGCATTTAACAAACAGAGCCTCTCCATTTGACTCCTAAGGTGGGACACTCATTGCAAGACGTTATCATGGAAAGCAATGTGGACAGATTACAACCTGCTGGGTAACCTATGTGGTATTGCAAAGCCCTTATTATTCAGTGCTCTTAGCATCTTTCTCTAACCACCTTCCAGTTTGGCTCAAATTGATGCATTACTGCATATAATGGTGAGATCTAACATCTCGCTGTTCTTCCACTTTGCAGTACCACAGCAGCTGTTGTCTGTCCTGCTAACTACTATCACCTTATGCTGGGACAAAGTTGTGACAAGTGACAAAGGAAAGTGATTAGAAAGTTGCATCAAATCCACCTTGGTTTTTCCTTCTGGAGTCTTTTCCAAAAGAGCAGATGCAAGTCAGATTTGGCCCCGCCTATGGAAGGGGCTTAAATGTGACTTGAAAACAATCAGACATGAGCTAAATGTTGGCTATCATAGAAGATTGAATGCGATTTTAGTTTCCTTTTTATGGTTTGTTTGGCGTTAATGTTGTCTTTATTGAGAGCTGTGAACCTGTTAAAAACTCTTTCTAAAACATTACTGCGGTTCTAAATCTCTCAAGCTTTTGTTAATTAGTGGGTTGTTGGTGCGATGATGCTCAAGCTTCTAGGTTAACTGTACGATGACCAATTTTTTTTATTTGTTGTCTTTTTTTCTATATTGCACATTGGTGTCCGTTTATAAGTGAATAATAATTAAAGTTTAATTGGATTTTGTAAAACAGGAGAAAAATCATATAATGAAAATCTTATACAGGAAAATTTATGTTGTTGGCGTCCTCAATTAGTTTTATTTGTGTGAATGTTTGTTTTAATAACTAAAACAAATCATGACTGATTGGATTTCTGTCTTCTCCAGGTTTCTAAGAAGAACCTGATGGAGATTGTGAAGAAGCTGATGCTGCATGTGGACAAAGCTGAGGGAACCACTTACAGGGATGAGCTGCTCACCAAGATCATCGACATTTGCAGCCAGAGCAACTACCAGTACATCACAAACTTCGAATGGTTTGTTTTCTTTCTGTCTGTCTGCTCTGTTGTTTTTTGGGTTTGTTAGACTTGTATGAAAATTACATCCCATCGTATTGACTGACAGGTATATCAGTATCCTGGTGGAGCTGACCCGGTTAGAAGGCACACGGCACGGCCACCTCATTGCCTCTCAGATGCTAGATGTTGCCATTCGGGTCAAAGCCATCAGAGTGTTTGCCGTTGCTCAGATGGCCACTTTGCTAGACAACGCCCACCTGTTGACGGGTAACACGCAGAGGAATGGCATCTGTGAAGTGCTGTATGCTGCCGCCTGGATTTGCGGCGAGTTCTCGGAGTGAGTTCTGTGTGCAGCATCCAAAGCCTAAAGTGTTGAAGTATTCTGAAGCAGTAGCTCTATAAATCCTGTTCTTTCCACAGACACCTAGAGAACCCGATGCAGACGTTGGAGGCCATGCTTCGGCCTAAGGTGGCCACGCTGCCTGGCCACATCCAGGCTGTGTATGTTCAGAACGCAGCCAAGCTGTTTGCCACTGTGCTGAAAGGCCAGGAGGGGAACACAGACGGCACTGCTGCACAGGAAGCCAGCCAGCTGATGATAGACAGGCTGCCACTGTTTGTGCAGAGTGCAAACCTCGAAGTCCAGGAGAGGGTGAGACAAAATGAGACAAATAAAGAACTAGTCTGAACAAGTATATGTAAAGATGACTAACTTAGCTTCTGTCATCAGGCGTCCTGCATTCTGCAGCTGGTTAAATACATCCAGAAACTCCAACAGAAGGATGTGGAAGTTGCAGAGGAAGTCAGCGCTCTGTTTGCTGGAGAGCTCAACCCTGTGGCCCCGAAAGCACAGAAGAAAGTACCTGTTCCTGATGGGTCAGTTCATCCTCTATATGTTGAGAAGCTGTTTTAAATTACAACTGCATTTTAAACCTAAATTAAAACCTCAGCACATCTAAATTACTGGTAACTCTAACCGCTGAAGTGTAAACGTGTTTGTTTGTGAAGCCTGGACCTGGATGCCTGGATCAACGAGCCGCCGTCTGAAAGCGAGTCTGAGGACGAACAGCCGAAGGCGATTTTTGCAAAGGAGGAGCCGAAACACTCCCGACCCCGTCACACAGAGGTGGATGAGAAGGAGCTGGCAAGGGTACGCATTGGGGAACCTGCCTCATTTTACTGCAGAGGATTTTATTAGGTCTGCACTGTTTGAAGGAAGGTCAGGTGAAGGTGGATGCAGGTTTTCATTGAAGTTCAATTTAAAACTCCCAATGAGGGAAATGTATATCCCCTAAATTTTAAAGCATGAATGTCTTGCCAATGATTCTATTAAGAGTATTGATTTTTAGCTCAGAGTTTAAGAATGATTTATCTGCCCTCTCGTGTGGACGCCTGCGTAAACTAAGTTAGGCGGTTATTCATTAATCAATTCATTGTGTGGATTTTATTTCTTTCCCAGAGGAGGGAAGCCAGAAAGCAGGAACAAGCCAACAATCCATTCTACATCAAGGCTTCCCCATCCTCTCAAAAGGTATTTTGACCCATCTTAACTTGTCCTATGGTCTTGTAACTTAAGGTGTTTTGCTTTCCTCCATATTAGTTTAAACGGTTAGGAAAAGAAAAGCAGGTTTTTTTTTTTCCAATGTTCTTTTTAGGATAAGACAGAAGAGAATGGAAAAGCTATGTTTCTATAACTTGAATACATGTTCAGTTGTCTAAGGATTATATCAGTATTTTTCGTAATTACCCACGTATTCAAAAGTCCAACTCTTTGCCTGTCAGCCCTTTTCGTTCATCCCTTAGTCCAGCAGACTTCTATTCATCTGGTTCTCCATTGGTTTATCAGTTTGTCTGCCTGTCCATCAGTTCGTTTTATCCATCTATCCATTCCTTTTTTTTTATCCACCAATCATCTATACATCAGTAAAGCATTTTCAGTTTCTACATCGTTCCACCTGTTTGTTAGCCAGGAATCCATCCAGCTTCTGGTTTGACAGGTTCCTTATTCAAAGCCTGACGACTAGAAATGTCTGCCACTGACTCAGACTGAGGTTTTATAATAAAGGTGAAAAGTTCCACCAAAAAAAAGAAATAGAAGCTTTTGAATTTTTAGTTTGGAACAATAGGGTTTCTATTAGGGAGAAATGTATTGGATTTTACTGAGATATAAACCTTCCCTGTATCATTTTGTTTGTATTTCTCCTATAGGTGTATCAGGATGCTACTGGAGTGGAGCACATCCCAGTCGTGCAAATTGACCTCAATGTGCCTCTCAAAGTCCCAGGTTGAGCCCCAATATCTTAACATTCATACAAAAGACTCCCATTTTCTCTCAGAACATTTTTTGTGAACATTTAAATGGTTAGAAGTCTTACCGAAAATGTTACATTTCCAGTTAATATTGCCGAAGCTTCCCCTTCCCTACATTGTTTCCTGCCTCCTTAAGTTCATACTGTATTATATTGTTGTTTCTCTTGTGGTCTCACTCTTTTTTTAGGTCTGCCTATGTCTGACCAGTACGTGAAACTGGAGGAAGAGCGGCGTCAGAAGGAGAGAGCAGAGAAGAAGAAGAAGGAAAAGAAGAAGAGGAAAGAGAAGCGCAGCGGACGAGGGAAGAAACATGATTCGGGTCCAGAGAGCGAAGAGGACATCACTCCAGCCCACATGGTGGACATTGTTACAGAGGAGATGCCAGAGGTAGGTTCTTTTTCTTTTTTTATTGCTTCACATAGAGGTGGGTGATGAATCAAATATGCTCGATGGATCTCGAGTTTTTCCCTGCATAATAGTTAAAATGACTCAATCGCAACCATTGAGTACAAATTTGCATGATGACATTAAGCCGTCTGCATCTATTTCACAGAGTTTTTTTTTCCCCAAACACGTTAAATGCATCATAAACCCTTCCTCCAAACACGACAGTATTTCGACTTTTGTTTTTTTTTATAATTTGAGGTCAATTTCTTTTTTCTTTCTGCATACATTTTTTAAATTATTCACAAAAGAGCCCTTTTTTATTTGCATTTTATTTAGTATTGCATGTTTTTGCTTTCTTTCCTGTTTGGTTGCCGGTATCTTTTTAAAGGACTAAGACTGGCACTGAAAGACATAATGTGGCAGTATTATTAGTGAAAAACTTTGAGCTGGTTAAGATAAATGTTTTAAATTTGAAGGCAAAGGTTTGAATGAGTATATCAGTGCAATTTTATGCATTCTATTGCTTTTGAAAATAATGTAAACATATCGTGAAATATATCGGGTATCGCGATGTAGCCCAAATATATTGTGATTCGATTTTCTCCATATCGCCCAGCTCTACCTTGTCATGGTTTCTACCAACACTGCAGAGCTGCTGTGTGACATGTGTTCAGCATTCATGTAACCAAGGACTGTTTTGAGTGCAGTAACTGCTGGCCGCTGTTCAGCTGGTTGGACAGAATCACATGGCAACAGATGCTCACGTCAGACACAAATGACATTACCCAAAATGCTAAAGAAGGAAATTGATTTATATAACACCTATTGTCATAAAATATCCAATATTATCATGACTGCAGCATATTTTAGATTTCAGGCCTATAACTAATTATATTACCTACCATTGTGCTATTTATTTAAACCAGTAACGATCTCTTTGCTCCTACCTGAGATAAAATATGCAGCTGCAAGTAAAGGAGGAAAAGGAAACAGATGTGTCTGAGGGGCGTAAACTACACTGCATTGAACGCAGCTCACAGATGGTCCTAGGGTCTCTGCTTTAGCAGCTTATCAGTACTACAAGCTGTGACTATAAGACACATTTGATTCTCAAGGGACACAGTTTAATCTGTTCTTCAAAAAGAAACAATGATAGTTGTTTGAGATCAAAAATACTTTGCTGAAAGAAATCTCTCACTCCTACATGGATGATGTTAAGATTTTTAAAAAATCACCCAGATGCAAATTTGTGTTTTTGATGTTGAGAAAAAAATTCTGTTAAAAGATGTCTGGGAAGTATAATAAGGAAGTAACTTTGTTTGTTTTTAATAAGATAAATGCAGCTTTAAGCAAACTGTCCCACACTGCTTTTTATTGTGTTAGTACTCAAGTTGGTCTGAAACACTTGTGTAATTTCTTAAAATAATGTAGATTTCTAAAATATTATGAAATGTGGTTTAGTTTGTTTTAAATCAAAAATTGTTTTACAACCCCGGTGAGTATTTTTGATTTTGAAAAAAGAAAATACCAGGAAATGTCCATTCTGAATTATTAATTGGCTTTATATATGTATTTTTACGTGCCTTAAAGATACATTGGAAAAAATTGATTGCTTAAATAAGAGATTCTTTGCCAGGTTACTAACTGCTTGGTGTTGTTTGATGTTTCCACTTGCCTCAGAATGCCTTACCCAGTGATGATGATGAAAGAGACCCCACTGACCCCCACAAAGCCCTGGACATCGACCTGGATAAGTGAGTCCACACACCTTAATCAGAAGCTTCTGTTCTAACCTTCCCTATTTAAGGCTTTAGAACTACTTGTGTGTGTTTTTAATTTTGTTTAATTTTTTTTTATTTTATTTTATTTATTTTTTTATGCCACATTTCTATCCCTGTAGTTTTTATTTTGTGTAAGTTCATTTTAATATTTCTGGGATTCGATTACAGGACATATAAAATTTATTAAATTGTCTTCTACACTTTGTGTCAAAATTTACAACATGGACTCTTCATTTTCTTTCCACTAAGACCTATTACTAATATATTTAAGGGGTTTGACGTAGACAGCATCAGGTTTTTTATTACTTTTCCCCTTTTTATTAATTCTTTAGGAGATGGTACATCCTATTCATTGGTTAGCTCATCTCTTCCTCTTTAAATCTATTAGATGTAATTAGGAGGCACATAGACGTCCGTATAACGCCACTAGACGCTATTGAATAAAACTAAAATGTAAATATTTTTTGGAGATCTAAATGGTCTGAAGATGTTGTCTAAACATTTCATCTTCATTTGTTCATCTTCAAAACATCAAATTCGATGTCACTTGGTCCTGTCCTTCCTCACTGCTTTCTGCTTCCTCTTTTCTCTGCTTGCACACAACCATCACTGCCTGTTAATGTGGCAGTTTGATGGAGTCGACCGGGCGCAGGTGAGTAGTACCCCAGCCACAGGAAGTGAGCTCTGACTGCTCACAGACAGACTTCCAGGCTGTCTCTATCTGCCAGTAGAACCCTTTAAACATAATCCAGCCGTCTCATCCTCTGATACTTGGAGCTTTGCCCTACATGCTGCCTTTCTTTTCTATACCTGACTTTTTTTTCAGTAACCAGCAGCTTCGGACATGTTATCTATAATCCTCCTCCTGGTCTTACCCTCATGCTTGTTCCTCCCTCTTTCCTCTGCCTTGGCACTTTGCTTGATAATATCAGCATCTTTAATTCAAGCAAAGGGTTCTATAGTTTATGTGCTCTTTAAACCACTAGGACAGCAAAGCCTATACGTTTCCATATTTACCTTTTGGTGCTGATGTTCTCAGGTCTAATTCTGGGCAATCTGTCTTCTGGAATAGACTCCTGAAATCATTATCTTGCTTTATGTATCTCCTTAAAGTTATTAAAATGCTGCATGTTTTTAAGAGGCCTTATACCCCAGTACTACTTAGATGAGTGCTAGTCACCCATACTGGAAAAATGTTGCATGATTTAGTCGTCACACAGGAATTTACTAAAAAAAAGATACTTTTGCTGTGAGCAGTTCATTAATAAACATCCAGCATGTTGGGTGTTCAGGCTATAAATTAATCATTTATGCTAATAAAGTAGAGATTTCCCGATACAACTTTTTCATTTTTGATAAAATGTAGAAATCACAGCTTCATGTATTGGATGATTTTACCGTTTACCAGATAAATCAGCTACAACAATGCTTACTTATATGAATGATTTATTCTTGTGGCATATTAGAAATAACAGGTTTGAGTCCCATTACTGGGAGAACACCAGAACCGTTAAACTGAAGCAGTATTTCTATCAGTCTGCTGATCCGGCATATTGTAGATACAGGCTCATATATTCCGATTTTAGTTTTTTGGATGATATTAGAGCAATTTCCTTTGTCAATATCTGATCGGGACATCCCTTCCTAAAATAATGTAGTTGTCTGATTATATTTCTACGTTTCCTGGTTTTTAAAGGTTATTTCCCACAAAAAAGCCTTGTTAAAAAAAAAAAGAAAGAGCATAGTCTCCATTGAGTGTAGCCAGCAGCGGGTCATTCTGCACGTTCCTCCCTGCATTGGCCAAACTTGGAAGGTGAAGAACTCATAGTGGACACAAGTTCTAATGTTGCATTCTTGCCTTGTTTGGGAACTGGCACTGCATTTTGAAAAACCTGAATGTGCCTGAGTTTTACTTTCTGTTGCATTTTGGTATCTCTCATCTTATCAGCTTGTAAAACAAACTAATACTTAATAATCCCTAGATTGCGGCACCAATTTCAAGTGGATAAGTAGTGAGTTAAGTTTTGTATTTGTGTTTTATTTGTCCAGGCCGCTTGCAGACAACGAGAAGCTGCCTGTCAGGTCACACCGTGCGGCTGAAGCTCAGAAAAGCCCAACGGATGGAGAAAACGAAAACATATTGCAGGAACCCAAAAAGAAGATCGGTAAAGAAAAGAGAGTGAAGAAGAAGGATAAAGACAGAGAACGGAAGGTAATAGTGTTGCTATCGAAGATTATACCCAAACCCCACACTGTTCAGTCTATTGTATAATAAGCTGGACTGAATATTATTCAGGTTTACTGAAGTTGGTTCCTCAGTCTGAATGATGCATGAATTATTATCTGTTTTCACAGAAGAGCAAAGAAGAGAAAAAGAAGAAAAAACACAAAGAGGAAGACAAGGAGGAGAATCTTCTGGGTGACCATGACGATGAACCTGTCCTCCAATCAGAAGAAACCAGTCAAGTGGCAGCACCCCCTACTTCCACTTCTACCACTGCAGAGGTCATTATGTTAACATGCTTAGAAAACTGATCTTATTACTCATCCTAGTATTTAGTTCAACATTTGCTTTAAATTGTAAATCAAAGTGTTGTGTTGATATTAAGCTCTCAAACTTCACACCGATATAAAGGTAAACAGGGGGTCTGTTTGTAACCAATATGTTGACAGATCTATTGTCCGGGATGTTTTTTTTTTTTACTTCACTGCTGCAGGTTTAGGAGCTTTACTGGCTTTTCAGGTTTTCCTGTCCGTCTGCCTCATTGGCAAAAGGAACTTAAATGAATACTTTCACAAGGTTCTATACATGAACAATGTAATCAGAAACGCATGAAAAAACATCATTTAAGAGTTTTTTTCTTTTTGACTTAGTACTTGCAGTGCTTCTTTATAGCCTCATGTTCAATCAGCTTCTGCAATCTAGTATCTGCTTCCTCATAGCTGCAGTCTCTTGCCAAATACTTGATTTATCCATGCAGTGGTTCAGTGTAATCTCTATATCTGTTGTCAGGAGTAGTATTAAGATTCAGAACCTATTTGGTCCTCTCACCTCCTGCCCCTCCTCTCCTCCACCCTCCTCCTCTAGGTATCGGATCTGGATTTCTGGCTCTCAAACGCTCCAATGCCCTCTAACACCCAGGTTGAGTCCTTCCCTCCCTCCCTCTCTCCTCATCCTGCCTTCCTATTCTCAGTTACACATCCCTGTCTCATAATCCTTTGCTTCATGGACATTCCTCACATGTTGGATTGATTGCACCCTCCGTTTAAATGGCTGTCTCTTTCTTCTTTATTTTCCCCTCTCTTCCACAGGTCACGATAATCTATCCCTTCCCATTTTTAAGTGCACTATTTTTTCTAGCATGTATGTCTGCACATTGTATGTCTGTGATTGTGAAACGGTGCTGGTGGTTCGCCTTAGTTTTTATGGTTTTTTTTTTTTTTTTTTTTTTTTTTTTTTTTTTTTTGTGCCCAGCAGTTGTCTTTCTGCTGTTGAGGTTGAAGTGGGAGAGAAACAAGTCTGTAGTTGGGTGTGTTTGTTTTATTGGTGTCCATGACGCATCATGATAGGTTATCTGACTCCTCCTCTGTCAAATGGAGCTTTTTATAATCCGATGTGTTTTTTTGTTTTTAACATATTGGTCCTGGGAATATTTTCTAGAAAGATGAAAATACCTGATTTAGAAACTCTTAAAGTAACTTTTTAGCTAAAATGACTTGGCATAGAGATTTTCTACTAAAGTCTTAGTTTTATTTGTGTGCAGGAAAAGGAATAACAGGCTCTGAGATGACATTTAAACAGGTTTGTTTTTCCTTTAGTGTGTTTTTGGAGCAGCAGAGCTATAGCTTCCTTAAACAGGATAAAGCTAAATCTAAGCTTCCCTTGTTTACATAGAACTCTTAACTGGATTTGTTGGTACTAAAAAACAGATGCACAGCATGATCTAGTTGTTTTGATTTAAAGCAAAAAGTGCTAAATATTCTAATTGCTGCTATGATAATAAAAAAATCGTATTTTTATATTTAAGTTTAGTGCAACCAAGAACAGGCTGGTTATTGGTAGGAAGGTTGGAAACGATATAGTATTAAAGCTTTTCTCTTTTAATCATAATGTTCTTATGGTATGGAGTCCATGGAAGAAGCAAAGCCAGCGCAGAGGTCTGAGTGCTCTGGGTTTGCTCTGGTTCTATAGATGTAAAGCAGAGCTGCCCTCCCCCCACTTGTAGGAGCTAAGGCACTTTTATCTCACTTTCTTTAACAAATTTTCCAGTTTGGGAATGAAAAACAGACAGTCGTAGAGCAGAGACTTAAGGGGAGCCTGGCTTCACTTTAATGCCATTTTCAAACTGCAGTTAAAAGCAACACAACAGGCTTGTTTACTTAAAAAAACTTTTGTATTTGTTTTATATTTTCAGTAACATTGGAATCAGAGCATTTTCAAACAAGTATGAATAGTGGTTCCTTAAAAGAAAATAAACACGGTCAGGGAATTGCTTTTGATTACACTGTCATCTTTATACAGTAACACATTTAAGGGACTGAAATAATTAAACACTGAGTTAGAGCTTCCCAGGTGCTACTTGTCAGCTTTGAAACAATTACGTTAGTCCAGCAATAGGCAGGGTATGGGCAGCACTTTATCATTTATAACTCTGGACAGCTGAAGAAAATTGGGGGTTGCATTCATCCCCTTTTCATCCTTTTGATTCTCATTCGCTGGCTCTTACACCTTTAATGGATTCTCTTAGGGGAACTGGCTTAATCGAGCAAAGAGCTGTCTGGATGTCAGACGTTGGGCTCTTTAGCCCTGAAGAGACAGACTCACCTGGAAATGTTCCTCAGAGCATTTTTTTTTTTTTTTTTGTATGGCTGTCACTCCAGCATAACAGATCCTAGATCCTGGCTGACAGGCAAACCGTAGCTAGATAGTGCTGTAGTTTTAGAAAACTTCCAAGCATGTATGTTTACACACACATACTGTATATTTCAGCTAAACATATGTGTTGCTTCCACTGGTACTTGCTGTTTCTTGCTCCAGCTGATGTACTAATTGGATGTTTATGTTCGGGTGTGTGTCTGAGCAGGAAGCAGCAACAGTAGCAGCAGCAGAAGCAGCCCCAGAGCCCTCCGTCACAGCGCCCGACTCCGAGCCAGAGGAACCCAAAGACACAGAAATGGAGGAGACGGTGAGTCACTGCTGATGATGTGATCGTCTCAAAGTGAAGTTATGGCTGCAGAGCTCGTGATTCCAGTTCACAGCCTCCTGGCAGCATTCATCCCAGCAGCAACTCACATTTTAAAATGTTGGTGTAAACGATGTAACACAGACTTGACAGTGTCTCTTGTTTTTTCTGTTGAAATCCTGCTCGTCTCCACACTCCAGCTTCTTTATTTAGCTTTTGAAATGTATTTGATTCAGCCAAGCTCTAATTTATGCTTTTGTGTTTCAATGATAAGAAATCATCAAAACACAAGAAAAAGAAGCAGAAAAAGGAAAAGGAAGAGAAGGAGAAGAAAAAGAAGAAAAAGCATCACCACCATCGCCACCATAGTGATGGAGGAGGGGAGCAGTCTGTCCAGAACGGCACCGTTGAGGAGGAAGAGCCCCTCCCGGTCAGTGGTAAAGTAGTAACCCTAAGGTTATTTTTTATGGGCGTGTAAGGATTTAGAGTTAAGTAATTTTTATTCTGTGCTTCTAATTCATTGTCTGAAGCTAGAGGAGCTTCTCAGGCAGAGAATCTTTTATCTTTATCGTTTTTACTACCTCCAACACTCATTTACTGTTACAACAACACTCAGCAACACAGAACAAGCTCTTATTGCCTGCTTGATGCTGTGAGGGACACAGAACGGCTGAAGTGACCTGAGTTCTTCTCTCCTTTCAGCCAATGTCTAATTACTGCCTACTGGCTGAGAACTCCTACATCAAAATGGTGAGTGACTGGGATGTCTTCTATGAAATTCCCTCTGTCATTTGTCCTTATTTGGCTCATAGTAACATCAAATTCCTAAATTATTTTGGTTGTTTCTAACAGGATGGTGTTTTATTAAAGATATGCTCATATTTAGATTGTGTTGCAGATTCAGTCTGAATAGAATAAAAAGGAGACTTTGTTTTATAAACCCATTACCAGATTAAAATCTTAGTCTGTTGTGCATTTGAATTCAGCTTCTTTTCATTCTATCCTAAAATGAAATCCAGGTAGACTGTTTGGTTTCTAAAGTAAGCCATTTAGTTAATAAGACCTCAACCCTTCTGCAAATAAATCCAGATGTTCTCTGAAGGTCTCTGAGGTTTAAGACCACCGTAAGACAAACAAAGAACACATCAGGGCTCAGAGTTGTAGAGAAGTTAAAAGTAAGGCTGGGTTTTTATCTTTGTTTTGACTATTGAACGTCATCTGTTCAGTTCATTAGATCATCTGAAAGTGGGATGAGTAGAGCACAAACGCAAACCTATTAAAACACAGCCTTACCCAACCAGGCACACAAGGAGAGCTTTTTTTTTTTAGAAGATCCTTGGTTAAGTGGGATAATATGACCCCTTGTGGAATTTTTCAAAAAGAAAAATATTGTTGAAGGGTTAAGTGATTTATTTAAGTGCGATTAAAAAAAAACAAACAACTACAAATTAAAAATCAGTCTAAATTGTTTTCTGATGTCTTGTTTTCTTTAAAGATGAAGGAAGATGCTGAAGAGGTACTGGTTACCATTCTGTCAGTGACAGAGTATTTGACCAACTCCTTCCTAGATGTGCTTTTCTCTTTTCCACTTGTTCTTTACAGACCGCCCTCTGGGCCAGATAACATAAAGCCTTTCTGGAGTGTTGCTTTGGTTTCTCAGGCTGTTTGTTCCTTCTGTTTATCTTCTTGTTTTCAGTCTGGTTTCATGAAACAGTCTAATTTCCTGGGTTTCCTAGTGTTTTAAACTGCTGGGGAATTGAATTAGGCATTGTGATCATGAAATATACCTGTTAAGTTGCCTGTCCTGTCTATTCTCAAGGTGTATGACATCCAGGGAAACCTGCAGGATGGTAGCCAGGTGGTTGTGTCTGTTATATTTGAAAACAAGTGCAACAGCTTCCTTAAATCCATGGAGTTCAACGTCCTGGACTCTCTGAACTCCAAGCTGCAGAGGCCAGAAGGCTCAGGTCCACATGATGGCCTTGTTGTCCCCTTTCAGCTTCCTCCAGGTGAGAAATTATCTGCAGAAGGCATTCAGAACACCCTCCTCAAATATTGGCTAACTTTTTTTTTTGTTGTTTGTTTGTTTTCTCCCTGATCAGGAGTTTCTAATGAGGCACGGTTTGTTTTCACTGTGCAAAGCATCGTAATGCCACAGAAACTGAAGGGAACTCTAACTTTCATCGTTAAGGTCGGTATTAAAATTCACAGCAGCACCACTGTTTCTATAAATAAAGATGCACAACATTGCAGAAGGATTTCTAGAACACATTCACTGTGACCAAGATTATTTTGTTTTTTGTTCGGTTTGCTTTAGCTTGTTTTGCTGCTGTTACCGTTTTAAAGAAACAGTGTAATCATAGTGGTAGTTGCTACTTGATCTTATTAGACAAATTTACAATTTAGTCTTTAGTCCTCTCACTATAGGAATCAAGGATGAGCTCATATGCTAATGGGAATATGAGTTTTATGTGTTGGACATTTAAATTAGAACTGATTTTCATCATTTAAAAAATCTAGAATTTCTTTTTTTATAGAGGCTTCAAAACTACAAATGTAAAATATTCCAACTGATTCCTGAATGTTATTGTTTTGAAGAATCTTAGACAAAATAACTTCTACCATAACAAGAAAAATATGTAATTTTAATATTTTCTGTCTTTTTTTCCCTCAGAATGAAGATGACTCTACTCATGAGAAACTGGACTTTAAACTGCACTTTACCTGCACTTCCTACCTGATCACTACTCCTTGTTACAGGTGGGGTTTAAGAGCACACATGAAAAATACTTTTTTTACTATAGAATTTTTTTCTTTGCAACCGTGTGATCACAGTTGGAATAAGAAATCCCACCCCTAGACATAGACTTGTGCTTTTCCAGAAATGTGTGTGTTTGTAGATCAGTGCATCTCCATAGAGCCAGAAACTAAATCCAGTCCACTTCATCCCTGAGAGACTCTTTATAAATGCTTCTCACTTGTGCTATGTCCAGAATAAAAACCTGCTGAACATTCTGTCCTTTGGTTAACGGTATGTCCTGCAATGTGGTTTGCTGTTTTTAGTGACGCTTTTGCCAAACTGTTGGAGTCGGGAGACCTGAAGAGCAGCTCGATCCGGCTGGAGGGGGTTAACATGCCCTTTCATCATCTACTGGCAAGGATTTGCTTTCACCACCACTTTTCAGGTAGTTTTGGTTTGTGTTTAAATGCTTAAAATTTTTCCATATCTAAAAGATGTTTCCATTCAGTACCAAACAGACATTTAAAAAAATAAATAATTTAAATGGTTTTCTTGTTGTGCAAGACTGTAAAACAAATTGCATGACAAAACTGTTAATGGTCCTACAGTCGGCTTGTTAGCTTAGCACAAGGTCCCTTAGTTCTTCCCACAATCAACTTTAACGCCGGCACAGAGTTTGCTGCTTTGCAATGACTCAAACTGAGCCAGTTGTGGGGTTATTATATTAGAAAACCTGTTTTTTTTTTGTTTTTTTTTTTTACTTTTAAAGATCTTTAAGAACAATAACCTTCAGCATTAATAGAAACACTATATTAGCATTAATTTTCTTCTGTTGCTTTAAACAAATTCTTTATCTATGAAACCATTTATATTCACCTATTTTTCTTCCAATGGAGTTCATAAACTCAGCTTAAAAGTGTTCATATAGATCTGGAGCAAGGTGTGTTGTTCTCCTGCTTTAAGTTTACAAACACAAATTCTCAAAGGTTGACTCCAACAGTGAAGCACTGAACCCCTGCAGTAGTTTTTTTTTTTTTTTGGTCCCATATATTGTGCAGGAATCAATCATAACAGACACATGAAGATATGAAGACAGCCAAAAAATCTTAAATAACAAGTCTTCAGTTCAAAATCCAATGAGGCTTTTGTTTATTGAGAACAAGCTGAAGAGAAACCAAACTCCCAGCAGCAGTATATGCCACAAACAACATCCAGTTAAATGGCCCAGCAGGCTAAGTCCTACAGGCTCAAATAACGGAGGAGGGAAGATCTTGCAAACCAAAGATGAGTTGCAAACGGACAGGTTGGCTGTGAGGCTTCCTAAAGCCTAATCCGAACAGCTGCCATTCAACAGGTGAATTCTGGGCTTCTTCTGTTAGAAGTGGCCTATAGATTAATGAAGATTAATGGGTTTGCAAGCATAACATAACAAAAAGAATCTCCAAGCAGTTAGAAAAGTGTTCCAAACCAACATTAATAAGTTCGGTCTTGTCTCCTCCCATCAGTAACTTACCAGAATCCATTGATGCCCACTTTACACAGTAGGAACTGAGACACAGCATAAGCTACAACGGAGGTCTTCAACAGGGGGTCCGCGAACCCTAGGGGGTCCACAGAGGTTGATTAGACTTTTATTTTATATTCCCCCTGCAATTTTTTCCACTAATTGAAATATCTTTAAATGCACATTAACATGAATTCAACTCACTGTAGTAAACAGATAAATGGAGGCAGAAGATGACTCAGTCATCAGAGCACACATTCAGCAGCTTTTTCAAGCTGGGCACCATTTCATTCACAACACCTGTCCTGTCCCACCAACCAGAAATCAGAATCAGAAATACTTTAATAATCCCAGATCAAAATTACTTTCGTTACATGACTCCATGACTATAGGACCAGTTTGATATAACACAATTTCTCACAATATATGTAATTAGGGGTCCCCACTCCTGAGCTACAATATTATGACGAAACTTTGAATATTTCTGGAGAGTTGAAGAGAAGCTAATAGTAGAAGCTTTAGATATATCTGAGCTATGCATCTTGCTGCCCAGCATGGCAGTTTTTTCTGGTCTTTACAAGGCATTAGTGTTTACTAGCGCCTCCTAGGGATGGGGTCCTTAGAATCTATATAGTACTCTATCAGTACAGGCCTTTTACCATTCTAAAGAAATTAACATAAATCAACTGTCCATTTCTGCATAAAGGTCAAAACATTTTGGCGTCAGGTTATTTAAGAGGACATTTAAAAGCAACATGGCATCTAAGTTTTTGTCTGAAAGAGCAAATCATAAATACTTTTTATAAGAGCAGTAGATAATTCACTCTAGTCTAGACAGATGTCTCTTTAACGTGCAATCCAAAATTGACCTCCTCTCCTCCTCATTATCTTTGGCTAGTTGTGGAGAGGATCGACTCCTGTGCCTCCATGTACAGCAGGTCCATCCAGGGTCACCACGTCTGTCTGCTGGTCAAAACTGTGAGTGGAATATTTCCTTCTTTGCAAGGTCTTTATTACTGTGATACACCTGTATTTAAAACATGTACACATAAGAAACATGAGGTGGTTAAAAATAGACAAATGAAGTTGACTTTTACATCCAAAACCTTGAGGTTTTTTTTTTCTAAAACACATCCATATTATTTTTGTTGTAAATGAAACACTGCTACTTTCTGATCTTGTTATTGAATCAATAAATGTGAATTTGTTTCTGGTTCTTTCCCAGGCCGGTCAGACTGTGTCCATTGATGCAAAATGTGACGAGCCGACTCTTCTTGGGAATGTTCTGGATGAGATCAAGCAGACCTTCTCTCAGTGCTGATTGTTTCTGACGGCCCCAGGGTGCCCCGACCCCTTCATGCCACCCACTCCATCATTAAAGCGACACAATCACATTATGAAACACTGCGGCTGGGACCTCCAGCTTCACCCTATTTATTAGTTGTCCAGGTTTCAAGATTACCGTTTCCTTGCCTCGGCTCCGGGGCCCTCACTTTAATTTTTCCTCTGCACTCTCATGCTTTCTGTTGTTTTGCAGACTTTTTTCATGCTTTGTCTTCTCTGTGGTGCACTTTGACTTGTACCTTGGTTTTCCAGCTTCTCCTTGCTTTGGATTGCCTCACATCCTCTGCTGTCCCCGGCCGGCCTTACCCTCCGCCCTCCCACTCTGCTGGCAGTTCACTCTGACAGTCATGTGACGTAACAACTGGATGTTTGCTGTTGATGGTTGAAATGTATTTTCACTGTTTGAGGTTTTATGTTTTCGTCTGTAGTTGTTTTTTGTTTTGATGTATGAGTTTCGTCTTTCCTCCTTTGAAGCCTGTCTGCGCCTTTCTCAACACACCGTTTTCCGCTTACTGAACATCAGTGCAGCTCTGCTCATTTGGCCTGGGACACCAATGGGACCGACTCCTTCTCCACCAAGGTCCCTAGCTAGAGGAAATGTAGTATCCTAGCTTGGTTCCTCAGCTGTTGTGTAAAGATGAAACATTTGGGCAGCTGCATTGATGATGGAGCAGAGATGAAACCAAAGCTAGATACACTAAAAGGCGGGGGTTTCGGGGTTGAATAAAAGCTTTTTTCCCCTCATTTTTTTCTTGGCAGTGCTCCGAACAGATGTGGGATTTTAACAAGTACGACTTAATGGTTTAGTTTTTTTTTTATTATTTTGTTCTGTGCCTTTTCTCCTACATTCTACTCAAGCTCTTTAGGACAATTTGCATATCATTCCTTCCATAAATAAAACTGAGTAAATAGTTTATACATAACTATATATATCTATATATATATATATATATAGATATATATATAGTACAGCTGTCCAACATGAAGGAGTATTATTTGCTAGCAGATGCTGTTTAGGCCTCATGTACTCCAGTATTACTGTAACTCCAGAGAGGAAGTATTTCCTCTTGTACCACTTGAAGGTTTGCATCACGGTTGATCCTCCTGTCAGTCGGTACCCAGGTGACATTCCTGATGTTTCCCTGCCCTTTGGAAAATCACCATGCCTCTTCTCATGCATTATCGTTCTTCAGAAGCATGATTGTTTAGTTTTTTTTTAATCTTTGAAGAGATTTGTCACCTTAGAAATCTCCCTTTAGTTTGATTCTGTTTAGAAAGATGAAATTATGTTCACATTTACTGTTACGGCCCCTCCTCTGCATCCGTTTGCAGTTGTAGATACTCTTGAGTGTTTTTGTGACCTACTGGTCAGGTCAGCCATTCCATGATATTCAGTCTGAATACAGAGGTGATCCTTTTTTCATGAATGTCAAAAGAAAATCATGTATTGGTCCTGAAAACAACCTGTTATTCCAAAAAAAAAAACAATTATCTCATTCTTCATTCGAAACATGTGCATAATAGATTAAAATCTGTATATTGCATGATCAGGAATGTATTTTTTTTTTTTTTTTCTTTCACAGGACATGCTCACACCAAGAGTAAAGTCATTCCATGTGTTCCTTTTTTTATCCCCTAAATATTTTTGTTTACATGATCATTCTGTATTTTTGATGGCATTGTGTTTTTACTGGTTCGGACATATCACTGAATGTTTTAAATTATTAAACATGGGGGAAGGAAGGGTTTTGGTGTCATCACACCAAGGGTGCGGGGCTCAGAAAAATGGGCAGATCACCTAAGCAGCATACTGAGAAACAAACAACCCACCGTCTCGCTTTTCTTCAGTTCATTGTGAGCCGTTTTACATTTGGCTTGTGACATTGAAATATAGTCTAAAATTAAGGATTTTAAACAGTTATTTATAACTTTTTTTCCTTCTCCATATTCTGCTATCAAGCTTACATTGTAAATTGTCATAAAGTCAAGGGGACGACATAAAATATATACTCTCCCTTTAAAGAAAGTCCACCAACATAGAAATAAATTGTGGGAGTAGATTCTGTAGACTTTTTTTTTTCTCTCCTTTTTTTTTGTGTTACAAAAAATAAATCAATAAAACTCATATACCAAAGCTTTTTGTGTGTATGATAGGCTTCCGCAGTCTGCTAGTTGGTGATGAGTGAAATTACCTGCCTGTCTGTAACTCTGTATTTTGAAAGAGAACTGGGGCTTATTTACTTATGGTTACTAAAATATTAGCTTTCATCATTAGTAAACCACCCCTGAGGTTCTGCATTGCCCTATGCTCAGCTGGAAACTGAGATTTTCCAAACATTGAACTGGGGTTGATTAATTTTTTGGTTCTTTAATCTCCAATAATTTTTTGGTTCTTTAATCTCCAATAAATGTGATATATTAAGGAAATGTTCCATAATGACACTCGGAAAGGTTGTTTACCAACTTTTACATTATGTACTAATTTTCTTTTACTTTGGTGTTTAGAAAAATTAATGTTAAAGTTATGTTCAGATCAATCTGTTCTCGAGAAACATACTGGCATCCTTACAGATGGGCTTTTTTTTGCCACTAAATGATTTGGATCCATAGGTGACAATGGGAATCGCATAGTTCTTGTGTTGCCCTTTCGTCCTGGCCGCCTGAACTGTTCTCCTGTATTTAGAGTCGGAATCAGGCAGAGGACATTCCACAATCCCCTGTATTGTTTTGACAATCAAGGCCAATTTCTCCTTTTCCTGTGTAGCATCATTACCTCACTGTTATGTGTAGACCCAGGATGCTCTTTGTTGTGTTTCTGTATAAATGCACAAGTACTGTGAAGGACTGCTGACTCATCAGTTCCTTTGAGAAAGAAGAATCTCTTCTGACCCCCAGGGCAAAGGTGACCTGGGTTTAAGATGTGAGGACCCAGGAAACTGTTCTCATTATGCTCCACTGTCTGTAACAGAAGTGGGGTGTGATATGTCCTGAACAGGACCTCCTAAAATCCACATTTTTGCCAGAGTTTAAGGTAAAGCAATTGTTTAAACATAACTTGGTCAGGTGGTAAATCTCTCTGGAGTGAATTTTATCACTGGGATCATCTAACTTCATACCAGGGTTTGTTGAGTTCACATCAGCATTTGAGGAGTGGACTGAACACTCAGCCCTGGGGTGTCCCATTGTTAAGGGCCAGTGTATAATATGCAGTCACAATGAGATTGGAGCTTGTTGTTGCTTCAGTACCTGATCAAATTTCCTTTATTAATGATACCATGAATTCTACTTCCTGAGTGATGTGTTGCAAAGACTTCCCAATGCATGGTAGCCCTCCTACAGGGTTAAAAGAATAGCATGAGCATCTAGACAGGGACTTATAAATGACAAATTATTTTGTAAGTGAAGCTGTTACACTTTTAGCTGAAACTGTGTGTAACTATGTTATTGAACCATTGTATTGGTTTTTATCTATTTAATTATCTATTTTTATTAATTTATTTTTTTGCTCTAAGCCCACATGACAAAACTAATGTAAATGGTATCTAGAAACACCACTGACTATTAGGTTTATGGAATATTGTCTTTAGATCTAAATTTATTTCCCAATGACTTCCTCTTTTAGGTATTTGTCAGAATATGAAAATATAGTTTGGATGCACTGAGGTTATCTTTGTGAACTCTTAACCCTTTATAGGGCAAATAATTCAAATTTTAAGCTTGTTATTGGAATCCAGGATAAGACCTTATCACCTTTGTAACATAAAAAAAAAAATGTATATTTTGAAGGCAATAATGAATATCAATGTAATAACAAGAAACGCCAACTCGCCCCAATATATTAAAAAAATAACAAAAGTGCTTCTTTAAGAAATTAATGAAAATGTACTTAATTTACAGTAGGAAATATATCATTCAAGGGCTCATCTAATTAGTCAAATGCTAAAATAAGTTGTACAGCCATGTAGCGGTATCTTTGCTGAATGGCTGGATATAGATATTGTGCTTCTAGACTTATGCAATTGATCAAAAATAGTAACTTGCCCTATGAAGGGTTAAAAAAACGCCTAAATATTTACCATGGAAAGTTTATGCTTTTATTTTGAAAGCCTGCAGCCGGAAATGGGGTAAACCTAGCGGCTAACTTGATCAGAGCTGCTTTATTCTGAATGTACTGAGCTCCCGGGGATCCTTCACACCAAGAGAGGAAGAAGACGCACCAGCTGCGACCAAAAAAAAAAAAAAAAAAGCCCAGCCGTTGTGGTTTTTATACTCCGTTTTCTTTTTCTTCTCTTTTCCCCCTCCGAAGACACGCTGACGGAAACCAGCGTTCACAAACTCGTTGGTTCTTTGTTGTTAGCTGTTGTTCGCACCGACCTAGCTTTGTCCTTCGCATACACAGTTGGCTGTGGGTTGCTGAAATCTATTAATATTGTTCGTTGTGGAATATGGCTCAGCATGTGCACCATGTAGCCAGTTCACAAAAAGCACTAATGCTGGAGATGAAGAGCCTCCAAGATGAGCCGGTGGAGGGATTCAAGATAACTTTAGTGGACGAGTCGGACATGTATAACTGGGAAGTGGCGATATTCGGACCCCCAAACACTCACTACCAGGGTGGTTATTTTAAGGTGAGTGGCTAACGTTAGCTAGCTCCACATCTATTGTTCTACCGCGGATTTTATTTCTCCTACTTTTCCCACACAAAGGGCAGGACTCCAGTTAGCTTAGCCTTTCTATGGACCAACAGCAGGTTAAAGTTATTACCTACATTGTTTAACTAATTGTTGTTTCCTGTTTAATCGTTGCTGTGATACAACATAGCTCTTTGTTCAACTTTAAACCAACTCTCCTCAATCAGAATTTATCCACCTTTAATGTTGAGATTTTCTTTTAAAATAAAGTAGCTTATTAATGGGTTGTTTTTCTTTGAAAATTCCCATTTATTGTCTCCTTACAGTCGCAGTCTAGATATGATTGATACATCTATATTGGAACAAAGGCTGCGGTGTGAATGGGACCTTCTTTAGTTGGCTAACTAATTCAATCATCTCCTTTGTGCTCATCATTACAGCCCAGATATGTTTCCTTTTGAAATGTAGCCTTTTCTAACAGTTTGACTGGTGTTATTTATTTTATTTTTTTTAATAATCAGGCCAGAAAACACAATTCCTTTCAGATCAATGTAAATTTCACTGTGGAAACATTGTTCCTGTTCTACTAAACTGCTCTAACCAAACACAATCACATTTATTTTCAAATTAAAATACAAAAATTATAGATAAAAGGGTTTTATTCTCATAGTCGGGGTTTGGAAAATGCCAAAAATATACATAAACCAAAAAAGCATTTATTATAAATATATTATTTTAAACTCAATGTCGATATATTTACTTAACTATACCGTATTTATTTAACTAAACAAGTTGTAATAGCTTTATTTTTACTTGTATTGTGACTTTGGAATGATAATTTATTTAGGATTAAACCTAAGACTGTCACAATATTTCAGCAAATGTACACTGTTATAAAGAATTTCCTTTGGTTTTATTTGATCCAGGCAAAATTCAATTATTCTTAAATGCCACCAGTGTTTTGGTTTCACTCCTAATCTAAGCCTGTATCCTTTCAAGTCCATTTCCATTGTTTTCAGCTGCAATCAGACCTAATCATACTTGTGTGTCTTCCTATAATCTGAGTTATCTTGCTCCTCTGCTGTCTGTTTTCTGTGTACTAAACAAACTAGATAAACTTGTCACCTTCCTAACTGATTCAATCATTTCTTTGTCTTTTGTTTTAACTTGTCAGCCTTTAGAAAGGTTGGCCGCCTATTTTCTTATTCAGATTCGCTCCTTGATGACCCATATAGTAGGCATCTATGGTCTGGTTTCGGGTTTCCCCTTTAATATGTCGCTAATCTTTTTTGTTTTTCTAACATGCTTCCTCCCCTGGGAGTAAATGTGTTTGACAGATGTTCTTTGTCTGTACAGATTATTTCAGACAACCATAGATCACCTTATCGAATCTCTTGGATGAAAAATATTCTCCTGAATATTTAAATCTTTAAAAATTACATTCTCTTTATGCTGTTTTTTTTTACCAGGTAATTAAGCTCATTTTAGATCCTACCCACAGCTACATACCTACAGTAGATGATGTTGCCATAGCAAAAAGCTTTCTGTCGTTTTATCTCAAACTTAATAAAACTTAAGGTTCTTTAAAATGCTCTGATTAAAATGCATTCTGTGCGAAAGGGGTTCTAGATCGCCGGGATCTGTTAATTCCGTCTAAAACTTGGAATTAATGCCAGATAAAACAAAAAGGTAGTTAAGTTATTGAACCTGTAGAGGGTATAACCTTCAACTATTGCTGTAATGTATACATTTGCACTGTTTTTAACAAGTTTAATAGATCTGTTTTTGCAAAACAACCCTTTAGCTGTTTTGAAATTGAGTAATTCCAGTGCTTGAGAAGCACTCTGGTCGTTTTTTGGGTTTTTTTTTTTTTATCAAGCCTGTGAACACAAGCAAAGGGCCCCAGCGCCTCTGGGGATGGTGTTTTAGTTTGTTGGTGTGGGTGCTACAGGATTCCTTTGTCGGGACAGGAATGCACATCCCGGCTGTGAAATACGCCTCATGGTTATGACTCATTGTTCTTTTCTGGGTTTCCATCCAACCAGTTTGCTCGACTCAAACAGTTTTGTCCAGTTACGTTGCTGAACAGAAACGGAGCCAATCCTAATGAAACCTGGCTGAGTCAGGGTTTGTTGTTTTTCTCTCCATTTTTTTTTTTTTGCTTTCAGTCACATTGTAGCTCCAGGCCACACAGTGCATTATAAATATATCATCCAATCCTGATTAGGGGACTGGGGCATTAAGACTTTAAACTGGCTATTGATCTGGAGGTTTCATGTGCTCCCCTAAACATTCCTGTTCAACCGACACGTCTCAGGTATCCGCTTGCCTTCTGCATTGTACCATGAGGTATCCCCAATCCCTCAGCCTAATGTGAGTGTCTGATTACACACAGAGGCTGGCAATGATCTTGGATGAATATTTAAGGTACACTGGCCGATTTGGCTGCTCTTGTTGGACAAGCATGTTTCTCTAGGTGGTCACTGATACACTTTATCTCTAAAAGCAGCCAATCGTTCTGATTAGATCAACCAGCTTTTGGTGTAAAAATCAAAATACAATGGGCTCTTTTTAAGGCTGGTTCACACTGTCGGGTGATTTTTTTCTTTTTTTTTTTACTTAAGAGATCCTAATGATGATTGTATAAAATCAGACATAGGCCAGGTTTGGTTGTACAGTGTGTTATCTTCAACCATGCCACAAGTGCAGTACATCCCACAGAGGCTGATTCAGTTGCTGTCAACGCAGATCTGACAAAGTCTCTGCGTCCCAATAGATTTATTTGCTGTGAACAGTGCGGAAAAAGTAGTTGTAAGTTGCTTTTAAGCGAGAAAGTCCACTTCAACACATGATCCATACAGTCTGTTTACCAGGATTATGAGCCTACCCACTCAGGGATTTCCTGTTGCCTTTGGTAGCAACTGGAATTAAGAGTGTTTCTGGCTGTAACATATGGAAATACCAGAATATAAAATAAAATAATTTTTTTAATATTTTAGGTTATTTTATAAATTATAACCAGTTTTTCTGTTCTCGGGCAAAAATCGGCAGTTTTATTGTCAGGTGAACTAGCCTTTACTTTGGCGGTACATAGAGGCAGGTTTCTGCTCTTATCTGTACTTCATGATCAAATACTTCATGATATTAAACCTAATTTTTCTCCAGGTACACACCCCATATATTTTTGCCCTTTGCTTCACAAAGGTAGCTTCTTCTACTTCTCAAGTCTTTGATTCATGCCATAGTGTGACATGTTTGATTTGAATTTGATTTTGTTTACCTCTGCATTTACTTTTTTGATCAATGAAATTTAAATCTTGTTTCCCACGATTGGGTACATCTATGTGAAATCAGACTTCGACCTGTTTAACAAGGTTTAACCTCTTTTTTTTTAAATCTCTGTTTTCCAAAACACAGGAAAAGTGACCTAACTTAGAGGAAGGCTAATCGTTTCCCCAAAGGCTCCATGAGTAATTGTGATTGAGAGCCAGAACTTTGACTGAGCCACGATATTCCAGACATTTATCTGACAACAATTTTTTTTTTATTGCAACTTATTATTAAAATGTGATTTACAGTACAGGTAACTTAAGTTTTTTCTATTTTAAAAAGAAATAAGAAAATGTAGAAGTTGTTATATTCTTGATTCCAGGTGTAGTTCTTAAGAGCCTGTTTTCCACTGAGCCTCTTTATCTTTGACTTCTGTAAAGAAATACTAAAGTAAAGTCTAGTACAATATTAAATTGTAGTATTAATATAATGTGGTAAAATCTCCACAGAGGTCTTTTCTAAGTGTTCTGTATGTCTGCAGCTATATGAGGTGACGCTACTTTACAGAGCATACATCTGTATGAAGAAACAAAAATCTGCCCTGCTGTATACAGTATGCTGGCCTGATGCCGAATCACGGATTCATACATCTGTTTGAAGAAACAAAAATCTGCCCTGCTGTATACAGACCCTGAAACACTCCATGTTGGCTACATAGAAGAAGCTGATTAGTTAATACCCACCCTTTCCTGTTGAGCTGTTGTCTTGGCTTGCTTGCTTCTCCACTTTGGCTTTTAAGCCATGGAGCAGTAGTCTAGGGACGGGTACAGGCAAGACACCCAGCTGCACCAGGATCGGCTGGGCACAGTTTCCAGAGTCATGTTTCCCCCCCTTAGGCACTGTCAGAGAAACAAGAGCAGGCTGAAGAAAAAAGGAAAGAGGACTGAAATGGCTTGTTCAAGAGCAGACAGATCCCCTCCTCACAGTGCTGCCCCCTCCCCTTTGAAAGCAGAACTTACAAGCAGGGGTGAGTTTGAGGCCCCAGCTAGTTCTAATCGTCCCCTGAAGCAATGGCAGGGGTTTGTCTCTTTCCTGTTTAGGCTAGCTGTGTGGTTATCTCTGAAACACCGCAGTTTCTGGAGCTCAATCTCATATGAACCATTCTGAGGATCTCTTAGTTTTAATCTGTTTCCTTCCTTTTTTTCGTTTGAGAATGAAGATAATGGTGGGGGGCTATTGATAAACTGGAAGATGTATCTGCTTGGTGTTACATCTTCCCTCTTCTCAAGGTCCCTGTCATTAGGGATGACCATAAGTAGTGTGTGTCTGTGTGTGTGTGTTAAGATGTGTAGAGGCCTTGAGGAGGTGCAGAACCAGAACAGAATGATTTGTTCTTTTCGGGTCGTTCATTGACCTCCTTTAGCCTGCCTTCATGTCATTTTTCAGTGGCTGGGAGTGTTCTTTCTCATTGCTGTTTTTTTTTTTATTGCACTCAAGGCAACTTTTAAAGTCCCAATCTTTCTGTTTACAGAATTGGTCACTTAGTTCATGTTCTGAACTCATGGTAGCAGGAAAAATGTCTTTGTTTTTGTGTCTTTGGTAGAAAATTGGTTTTAGTCTTTGAGTGGTTGAACCCTGGCTACACTCTTTTATAAGTAGGTCAGATTTAATTTGGGAATTTGCTGTTATGCAACCTATGTCTCATTGGTTAAATGTAATTATTCTCTTCATGTTTTAGTTTTTCTAACACATGACATATTATTAGGGTTTCCCTTTATATCCATTGCTGACAGATAATTGGGAAGTTGGCCAGGATAATGATTTAACCAAAGTGTAAAAAAGCCACTTTGAGACGACTCGTTCCTGGTCTGCTGTGACTTTGGTTTTTGGTCTCATTACATCTAATCAAGCAAAGTAACCTTTTTTCATTGCATCTGTCATTGTACACAAGAGACCAGCAAAAGAATCCATGAGGAGGTGTTGGGTGACTTTTTGGCTACGTTTACACAGTAGCCTGAAATGACCCAAATCGGATTTTTTATTTTTTTTTTGGCCCATATGCGACCTGTATCTGATCTTTTTATGGCTGTCTGAACAACACATTTTAGATTTTTTTCCAACTCGACCCAGGCCATTTGGCTATGTGGTCCTGAATCCGATACGAATCTGATCTTTTCAAATGCGATCTGTGTCTAAACAGCCAGGTCGCATTCATCTGACCTGAACGCCATTAATACACGACAAATGTCACTATTCTGGGTCTTGCTATAAAGAAGCAGCAAGAAAAACAACAACCATGGCGGACGATGATGCAGAGAGCAGTATATATGTTTAACCATATTGAAAAGATTGAGTTTTTATGGTTGGGAATGATCACTGAATGATGCGCTCCAGCACTACCATCCATGTTTACTTCCGTAAACACAGAGCACACTGGCCTGTGAAGTCATTGCGTCGTCTACTGCGCATGCGGGACACTTGCGTTGTATGACTGTAGTTAACACAGTAGATCACATACAAGTCACATATATTTGGAAATGTGAACGGCAACGCAAAAAAATCAGATTTCACAAAAAAGTCAGAATTAAGCATGAAGACTTGCAGTGTGAACGTAGCCTTTGATGCTCACAACACGTTCAGTATGAGCGCAGCCTTATGCTTCCATTGTGTCAAAAGGCAGTCTTCATAGGGCAGGCGTCCTGCAGCTTTGAAATGTTTTCTTTTAAACACCTGAATCAAATAATTATGTCATTAGCAGGACCAGGGGAGCTTGGCTTAATCCGAATTGAGCAAATTATTAAGGACACTTCAGCCAAAGAGGAAGTGCATCAGCAGTCGTCATAAGTGCTGTCCTATTAGTGCTGGTAGTAAGTAGGTAGGAAGAGGAAGTAAGATGCTTCCAGTTGATGGTTCATGTAGCATAGAAGCCTCCTAATATTCTCATCTGGTGCATAGGAGCTGTACAGTTTCCCTTCATCCTTTATTTATTTTTTCTTTTTGTGTGTAACCTTTTTTTATTCTTTTTCAGAGGGCTGTAGTTTGCATTTTTTTTTGGCTAAAGATCTTCCAGATTCAGCAGCACAGCAGTGCAGAGTTTCTTTCCTACCTAAGATGACTTTTTTTTTCTGTAGACCCTGTAAACTGCGAAGGAATGGGAGCTGCAATTTGCACTATTCAGATTAACTCAGCGGTAACATGGAAATTGCTCGCTCCGGGAGCCGCATTTGCGTTAGGTGTAAGCGTACCTTTGGTTGCAAGGATCTGCAAGAAATGTGACATGCAGTAGTGAGTTTTGTCCACAGAATTATACATTGGTTTGTGTATCTTAAAGGAGAACATTCATAAAAGGGCATTTCTTAAAAATGACACTTTCCTGTCGAGGGGAATTTGTGAAGTGCATGCACCCAGAGTTCCAGAAACATTCTGAGGCAATTTTGTTTACAGGTTGAGTGGGCCATTAGGTTCATTAAGAGCTAAAATGACAGAAACTAAAGAACACAGGTAAAAACCAAAGGAAGAAGGGGCTTCTTGACGGAAAATGTTTTTCATTTGACCAATTTCCACAGTTTGCTTATATTTAGTCTGGGAGAGTTGAAATGAATGAAGCCTTTTTCACAAATATTCTGTAAATGTGTTCAGACCCTTACAGAAAAAACCCACCAGAGTGAGAGATTGGGTCTTTACAGCTACCTCCCCACAGACATAAATGTTTATGTATCTGAAGGAGAGAGCGAGTGTTTGGTATTTTTAATACACTTGGATGTAACTTTGTGGTTATTTTTGTTGACCAAAGGAATATATTGCCGTTTTTTTTTTTTTTTTTTTATTGCTAAAGTTTTCTTAATAATTATGGAATGAATGTTAAAAGAAACCAAAAACCTTTGAATTCATCTTTTAGTTTGACGTCTTTCATTTTAAGAAATACTGAATACCTGAAGCAGTATACTGTTTTACTTTTGAATTTATGAAAAAGAGACTTTATTCTGAAGATATTGAAATTAATACAAACAATATAATAAATGCTATATTTAATAGTAATGAAATTTTGATAATGAAAACATAAGCATCCTATTAAGGGTTGATTACGAAAAATGATTCCCCAACAAATATTACAAAAAAGGAAAATGGTTGAAGGGATAAAAAAAACAATATTAACTACTACATATCACTATTTAAAAAATTGTATACTATAGTTTAGATTAAATATTAATTAAAAGAATTTAAAAAATGGACAAAAGTAAAGAAGAGTTAGAAGAATTGTATTCAAACCTACCTTTTTTATAGTGGATATTTAATCTTTAGTTTACTGGTTTTATGTATTACAATGGGAAAAAGAGGAACTTAAATGACTTCATGTTTTTCCCTTTTGCCTCAGTCCTTGTTAATGTATAGACAAAATCTAGATTTATGTACTGCTTTATTTTAGAAGTGAACCTACCAATCTGTCTGCTGTTTGTCTGCTGTGTCCACCCCCCCACTGACTCTGTGCCAGCTGTAAAGTGTACAGTGTGGCCTTGAACCCTGCCCTCTGCCAGCTTTCTGCCACGACTAGTCAAAGCCAGGGATTTAATGTTTTCCCCATTTGTGACCATGTCAGCATTTTCTCTTCAGGATTGCTGCATGGGGGCAGAGCAGATTATTTTTCCCGATTGTTGATCCCCTTTTTGACACATCAAACGTTGAAAGTTAACTCTACACCTCATGGACCAGGACACAGAAACGCAGTTTAATTCATTTACATCTGTTGAGCTTCTGAACTTTGATAAAGATTTTGGCATCTTTGGGTTTAAATTATGCAACACGCTCACATAAGACTAAATCCTTATATAGCCCAACCCCCCTCCACACGGTTTATTTTTCACCCCAGCACACAGCCCATCTGACCAAGCTAAACCAACAAATGTAAGTAACTGTCTAAGAAGCTGACATGGGTATCAGCAGAAAGGTTCCTGCTGTGAGTGATGTGCATGCGTGTAATCGGTCCAATCGGCGCATGATCTCTAATGAGCCTTTCTCTCCTGAGAGGCTTTGTGTGTAGGGTAGGGGGGTGCACACTGGTTTTATACATTATATGTGCATGTGGTGGTCCCTCAATGTAAGGACATATAATGGCAGATCACAGTGCGAGTGTCGGATTGTTTTGGTTCGTCTCTATGTGAACAAACCTCCCCTCCTCCCAGACACTCATGTTTCTCTGAGACTGTGCAGCTGAGCGCCCTGCTAGGCTCTGGCCCCTCCTTCCTCCACATCCTATTCTATTACCCTGGCTTTAGCTGCTCCATGTGCACCTTTGAGTGGATAGCACCGACACCTCATTTTCATTACCACTGTGGAGATTTACCACATTTTGGGGAAACTTTCAGCCTTTTTTTAATCCAGTTTTGCAGTTTTATATATATAAAAAAGACTCTTGATGACTCACTGGATAAGTAAATGGCCTGTATTTATATAGCGCCTTTTCAGGTTAGAAAAACTTGTCCAAAGCGCTTTATACTACATCCATCATTCAGCTAGTAACACACACACTGATGGTGGTAAGCTACATTGTAGCCACAGCTGCCCTGGGGCTCACTGACAGAAGCGACGGAAAGCTGGAGCCGGGGCTTGAACCATCAACCCTTCGATTTTAGGGCAAACTCCTTCACCCAACTCAGTGTAGCCAAACAAGTATATATGTACACTTGTGTGGCTAGTTTTGGATATTTTAATGAGAAAACAGTCAAAATCCTTGTCAGAAAAAACAAATGGTTGCTTTATTTTAAGTGCAGCTGAAAATGGTAATTTGAAGAAATTGTTTTTATTTGGGGCTAAATTACCTGTATAAGCATATAACAGGTTACAGCAATGCTGTCACCCGCATGTAACCTTAATCAAAATGTACCAGGCCGTATATACCGTATATTACCCTAATTTGCTTCCATAGTCTGGATTAGTTAAGCTATAATAACTTTATACCTTAATGAATTAAGGTATGATAAGTACCAGATATTTCTCCCCCATCATCTATAGTTAATTTAGATATAACACATTTTCATATTTTGATGTAGAACAAATGGTTTGTGTGGATTGTGGAAAAAGTAGTGAGTTGACTGATGTCAACTGAGAAGGATTATAAAGCTTCCTTTGACGTCACCGGTGTTTCTTCTCTCACCTTCAGGCTCGAATCAAGTTCCCGGTTGATTATCCGTACTCTCCACCTGCGTTCCGCTTCCTCACCAAAATGTGGCATCCCAACATCTATGAGGTAGTATCAACAGAACTTCCTGTTTATCGTTTGTAAGGGGTAGTTCAAATTCTTCCTTAAATTTGCTTTATTCCCAACAAATACAAAATAAATTTTTCTTTTCCAAGTATCTATTCTAGCAGCATCAGAGGAATGAGTGAAGAGTTTTTTTTTTTCTTCTGTCAGCTGCTTTTATGACCTGTACAAACCTAATTTCTGTTTAATTCTGGTATTTAGAATTTTATTTTTTTCCACATTAGAGGTTGAAGCAAGACGTTTAGATGCTTGAGATCATCATGAAATTAGAATAGGGGAATTGAGAGATATATAGTTTGTGAAGTTTTTAAGTCTTATAAAAAGATGCTCTACTCCCTGACTGAGCTGCAATGCATGATCACAGTTTAGTCCTTAATGCTTCAAATGAACTGAGTCATGACTACATACCTTCTGCTCAGAGGCTGCAGCCCCTCATATTGCACAGTAAATGTGTAAAATGACCAGGCTGGGAATCTGCAGTGAAACTGGCTCTATGTCTGTTGAAATAAATGATAGAAAAGTCTGGTGTTTCCTGAAAACATTTTTTTAAACCGTATTTTCCTCTAATCAAGCTATGTTGCCGCTGTCTCTGCAGAACGGAGACGTCTGCATCTCTATCCTACATCCACCAGTGGACGACCCACAGAGTGGAGAGCTCCCTTCAGAGCGGTGGAACCCTACACAGAATGTCAGGTGATTATGACTGATGTAAAACCAACGTGTCAAACTGTTCCTGCATTCAGCAGAAGCTGTTTTTGTTTTGGGTTTAATATTTTGGCAGATTATTTGACAATATAAACTGTTTATTTTCCTGTTATGTAACCTATTTTTAAAACGTATGAAAAGAAGTGCTGAGGCCTGAACATCTTGGTTGAACAGGGCTGATCAGACCTGAATGAAGAAAGAGTTTTTATCAACTATTTAATATATTATCTTGTGAGGAAATTGTGAAGCCTTTTGTGTAAACCAAAGAAAGGAAGTTAAAATCCTCCAATTTTGCTCTTGAGAGCTGCAAAAATTCTGATCAAATAAATATAAATTTCAAATAAACATCTCCCTAAACTTAGCATGTTTTACTTGTTCATTAATCGGCGTGCAGATATGGTGTTTCCACCGAGGTCACATCTGACTGGTAGTTAGCTAAACAGTAGCAGATTAAAGCATGGATTCACTCATTTTAGTTGTGATTTGAAAATAATTTCCTTCTGCCTGGTTGAAAAGTAGGGGAAAATATTTACAATATGCCAGACAGGGTCTGGAAGGTGTCGATGTGAGAAGAGCGATTACCATCTCTAACCAGAGGCTTTAGGAGCTTAGCTGAGATGTTGTTCTCCTCTTTTGTTCCTGTTCATTTCTTTAGTCCTGCTAGGAGTCTCACCTTACCATACCTCGCCTCCGGCCTCTCTGCCCTATTCTTTAGTCTTCTGCTCATTCTGCATTACTTCCTCCTATTCTATTTTGACCCTCCTTTTCTTGTGTTCCAGGACCATCCTGCTCAGCGTTATCTCTCTGCTAAACGAACCAAACACATTTTCCCCGGCCAACGTGGACGCATCAGTAATGTACCGCAAGTGGAGGGACAGCAAAGGAAAGGACAGAGAATACATCGAGATCATAAGGTATCTACAGAGGGTACCATCCTTAATCAGGAAGCCTGCCTGAGATTTGGTGATTTAGAGCTTCTTCTTTTTTTTCCTTTAAAAGGAAACAGGTGCTGTCTACAAAAGCTGACGCAGAGCGAGACGGCGTCAAAGTTCCCACCACGTTGGACGAATACTGCGTCCGCACACAAGTTCCTCCCACAGACGACGGCTCCAACCTCCTCTATGACGACTACTACGATGACGAGGAGCTGGATGAAGATGAGGAGGAGGACGAGGAAGACTGTTGCTATGACGAGGATGACTCTGGCACCGAGGACTCCTGACCGTGCCACGCTGTGACATCACCCCCCCTCCCTCCCCTGACCAAATCTTGTTCTCACCCACTCGCATTCAAAGTCTCCCTATTGTGTCACAGACTGAACTTTGACCCCTCCCTCCTCCTGCTAAAGGACACTCTTGGCACAGTCTGTCCAGCGTCTGTTACGTGCAATCACACTAAAGCCTGGGTCATTGAAAACACAGCAGCTGAATTGCTTTTGGTCTTTTCCTGTTTTTTTGTTTTTTTTTTGTTCTCCGAGTATAGGTTACACACGATCCACACAGAAACTGCACTGATGCGTGTCAAAATGTCCAAATAAAGGTCTTTGAAGCCCTAAGACCTATTTCCTCCACAGATGTCAAGGGAAATGAAGCTTTCTCATGGCTGTTTCTCTCTTTTGCAACAGATCAGCTCACTGTAAAACAGGAACGCCTCATCAAAGCAAGACCACTTAAACACATAGGCAAACTTTTCTGTGTGACCTTCAGTTGGCAGAAGGTTCACCTGACACACCGTCACCCACGACTTTCAGAGCCACAGGGCTTGGGCTGTGCAGAACAGGAAAATTATCAATTTCTGAAAGCTACTCGCACTTCCTTGTGCCTTCCTTTAATCCCAGATCTAAGTGATCAGCCCAAGCAAGCCTCTATCAGAAGAGTGATATTCAAGCTCTGACGCTAGAGTTAAAACTTCTGCTGGATAACCTCTCTGCTTATTTATAGAAGCACCTGTTAAATTTATCCAGGGTGTAAGGTAAGATCCAACAGCTGAACTCACCAGTCAAATGTAGATCATGCAACCAGTGTGCTGTTTCAAATCGAAGGGAATCTATGCAGTCAGAGCTTGAGTTTCTGTTACTTGCAGTGCTTTAAATATGGCAGTAAAGCAGCAGTTAGACCAAACTCCAGCTAGAGAGGAGCTGAGGGGGTATTTAGAGGGGCTCTTTCAGCTGGATCCGTCTTTTTGTCCGTATTGGTTAGTCATTCCCACTCAGAGATGTACACATCATGGTGTTGCACTGCAGCCTTTTGCTGTGCTTGCCTCCTACTGGTGGCTGTGTGCAATGCAGCATCATTATTACGTTGTCTTGTTTTTCTTATCCTAACATGCTGCACTGGATTGCAGCCATCTTGACTCACCTGAATCAATGAGCTCAGTTGCTTTGAGCAGAGATCTAGTAGCCGTGTGAGGGGAATTAGAAGGAAATAATGGTGGGTTGAATATCCAGACTGATAGGTTTACTTTCCGTCTCCTTTACAACAACGAGGACTGGACAACGTACACTTAACCACCACTGACCCCAGCAGTGTTTCCAGTGAAAATCTCAACTTTAACTTTCCGCTTTGTGAATAGCCGCTGATGGTTTTAAAGATGTGCTGAAAAATGTGACAAGGAAGTTCAGAATGGGATTTTATCCCAGCATGGGCAGAACACTGTGGTTCTTCACTAGCATGCTGATAGGTGTTTGGTTTTAGACATGTTGTAACGCTTGGGAATGTGTGCAAAGGTAAAAAGGTCCTCAAATTTGATTTCATCAAAGTCATATTATGAATGGGGTGGAGGTTGATTTGCTTTGTTTTTCCATAATCTTTGATATGAGCTGCAAAGATTTCCGAAGTGTTTGATTTTTGACTTGATATTTGTTTTTATAACCCAAGTTTTTTGCAGGCAGTATGAAGCAGTAAATGTTGAAGCAAAAACCCAATTATGTAAAAACCAAAATGTTGTCTCAATCCAACCAGACAGAGCACACATATTTTAAGAACCTTTAAGCTATCTATACTGGATCATTGAGTCCTGTTTTATGATTTCTAATGGTCCCCAGCCCTACATCATATTGTCTTTGGATAATGGGGTTTATTTTGTTTTTATTTGTTGGACTACTGTTAATTTTTTATGTTGACTTTCCTTCCCCACTTGCCCCTCCCCCCCTTGAGTTTTCTGATCTCTGATTGGTTAAAACACCAATAAGGGAAAACCCAGCAGTTGAGATAAAAAAAAAAAAAAAACAACTCAGGAAAACATCCACCACCTAATAAATTGTATTCCAATTGAGTGAACCTGACCGGTGGGGGTGGGGGGAGCGTAACTTTTTGGCTTCAAAGGACTGTTTACAATCTCTACCTTGATATGCACATGTGGATAGTTTGACGATCACTTGTTTTGTTTTCTTGTTTATATTTTCTGTTTCTTATGGTTTGTAAATCTATTTAAATTCTGAAATAAAGTTCTTTATTAGATACGGATTTTTTATGTATTTTTTTTTATTATTTTGGTCTTTTTATCTATAGTCCATTTTAAATCTCACTTTTATTCTTTATTCTGTTATTTTTCTGCAGGTGCTGAACAGGATGAGTATATCAAATCAGGACTTGCCTCTAAAATGTAAGAACTGGATCTTTTCTTGTTTTGCTTCACAGGTTGTGTCTGAAGTTTACATTTAAACATGTTTGCCTGTAAAATGGCCATACCAAGAGTTCAAATGGATTACTATGTTCTCAGAATGCTATTTTTGGTAAGATTTGCTGAAGTTAATTTAAATTGGTTGATGCTGATGGGGAGTCACGTTATCTTTAGTCCAAAGTATTAAGGTTGACTCGTCTCTTAAACGTCCTGTTTGCATGCTCTGGCCATTCTAAAACCAGTTGATGTCAAAAGTCTTAATGCTCTGAGTGTCCTGTTGTATTCAGGTTTGAAATGTTCAGTGAAACTGGCTCTCTACTAACAGTAAAAAAGCTTAAGCTTGAAGCCTCTACAGGGTTTCCGCGGCTCATTAAAAAATCATTAAATGTCATTAAATAATTTTTTTAATTAAGGCCTTAGTTGGCATTAAAATGCATTAAATGTGTTTCTTGTGGCATTTTAAATGCTTTCTTAAAAAAAACAAAACATTTTTATCACGGTATATTTGCGTGGAACTGCTTCCGGTTGATCGCAAAGACGTATGTTCGGAAAAGAAGCTTGAGCTTGAAAAAGCTAGAGAATGGGAAAGATTGCCAATTTCAACAAAAGTGGTTTGAAAAGGAGGAATTTGGGGCATGGCTGCAGCCTGTCGACAAGTACATTAGAATTATTTATAAGAGCATTAAAAGAGCATTAAAAAGCATTATATTAGAGTTATTAATTCCTGTATAAACCCTGCTCTAACCTTTTTCAGTCCAGTAGCCTTTTTTCTCCCTTTTACCACTGAAGGAAATTTTCCAAGCAGACATTTATAGTTACTTTATTTTTTTGGTTGTACTCTTAATACCTTGTTTTATAGGTTAAAACAAAGGGAATTCTGAAATGTTTATGATGTGAAGAACACTTCCACCTTTGAGTGGGAAAAAAAGGCCAGTTTAGTTTATGCTTTCAGGAAAGATTAAAGAAAAAACATCTCCAGAAACCTAATTGATAATATTCTCTAGTTTTCAAACAAACTGCTCAATATGGTAGCTTTAAATTATCGGACCTTTTTAAAAAGACATTTGTGACTAGAGAAACAGGTTAAAGACGCACTGTTAGGTTGAATGAACATAAAACTATCTAACTAAAGCATGTTTTAAATCTTTATTGAGCAGCTGCTGACCAAGATGAGCCTTTCCTCTACAATAAGCAGCTTTTAACTAGAATGAAATTTGCTGCTGCCCACATGTATAATCAAAATACTGTCTGAGGAAATGTTCTATTGTTAGAGAAGGCAAAGGTTGACCAACTGGGTCACCGTGAATGGACGAATGTTTACTGGCTTCTAGGTGAGGCTTTTAAAGCTAAGAACAGCATAACAGTTGCTGTGATTGGTGGTGGTAGCATTATGCAGGCTGGTATCCATGATGGCTGTTGTAGATGTACGGAGGCTTCACTCCTCGACGTGGCCGTCCCAGGTTTGAATCCCAGCCTGGTGACCTTTGCCTCATATCTTCCCTCTCTGCCCTTTTCCTGTGTGTAGGGCAGCTTACAGCTCTGCAGGCCCCTCACCAACCGACTGGACACCAACAGACCTCCAGAGCCTCATTTCAGATACCTGATCTAAGTAGAGAGCAGTTATACTGAGCTCTCTGATTTTCAGGATTTCTAGTTTCAGGTGATGTCAATAATATAACTGAGTTAAGTCAGCTCAGATTTCTAGGTAAGTCCAAGCTGATAAATGGCCCTCATTCATAAAATGCAGAAAATGTGATCCACAACAGCAATAGAGGGAAATGAGAAGCCTCTCACTGCACGTTTATCGCCAGTGAAACTTAGAATATTAATCACTAAATATGGAGAATATCAAAGAGGAAAAGGGATACTGTCGATCTGCAAAATGAGAAGGTTTAGAGTGACAGAGACCAACTAATGCATGAGAAAGAACTAAAGTTAGATCCCCAACTCATATCATAAAAAAAAATCTGTGGTACCACATTAGGATAAGATTTAAATAAGATTATAAGATTTAAATCTGATATAGGTCTAGTCATCAGCCATAACGTTTAACCTTTAATAACTAATTTAGACAGTGTTTTGGATTTATTTGAAAAATATAATTAATATTATGTAGGAAGTTAAGCCTTTTTGAAACATAGTTAAAATGAATAACTAAATCTCCCTGTTAGATGGATGTAAAATCTGTATATTAAAGGGAATGCATTTGATCTAAAAGGAACACCTTAAAAACATTAAATAAAACATAAAGTCCTTTTATTTAGTGAAGGAGCAGTAAATGTGATTGACATCCAAGTTCCCAATCATAACCAAAGAATATCTGAAAAGATGTGATACCTGCTAAATTATTGCCTTTAGTGATGAATGCAGTTCTTTGAAAAACATGGGTGACTCTATACAGATGCACCCATGCTGTAGAACAGGTCCTAACTCCTGTACTGGAAACATTTCACTAAATCAGATCATTTGAAGGTCTGTGCTGACACAAAAGAATAAACGATTATTCTCTTTGACCAATTAGTTTCTTGACTTTTAGATTTACTTCAACACTGATATTAAAATGTATGTATTGAATAGGATCACATTTTTTTCTGTTATGTTTGCAGCCTGGAGCTGCAAGAGGCTGTTTGGCTTACTGATTATATTAAACTAGTAACTATTACCCTGTTTTATTTGTTCTGGCCCTCCTGGTATATTTGGGCTAAAGTTAACAATGTCTGTCTGCTGAGTGCATGTGAAACTAAATTCAACACAAGGATGGCAAGAAATCTGATCCTGTGGCGACGATAATGGATTACTGCGAAATTCAATTTGAATCAACAGCGATTGAAATTTCGCACCACGCTGACCAAATAGAAACATCTTGGGCGAAACATCAAATACTGACTGTAAAAATATCAAATAGTTGTATTAACAAATTGTCAAGTTTCCATGGTGTTTCTCGCGTAAAAAATTGCAACTGCATACAAGTCTTTTCTTGTGTAGTGCGTAAACATATGGAAATGTAAAATAAATCTGAGAACTACAAGTAAATAAAATACAAATAATATGAATTGTGTGATTTCTTTTCCATTTCAAAAGCCAAAAATGGTTAATAGAACACATGAGGATGTATGGCCATGGTGAACATGCAGTATGTAAACTTCTCACCGGAACTGTGATGGTGTTAGAAGTGCATGATGAGACATGTACCCAGTAGTCACCCTGCTATACTGAGGGTGGTGGAGACTGTAAAAGGATTTTCTGATGCTTTTTGTGCTTTGAGTGTTAAAAAGGTTAATTGGTAGTAACTTCTCTAATTTTTGATTTTTTTTTTCTTTCTTTCCCTGCTCCAGGAAATGTTACTCACAGGGAAAACAAAGGTAACCCTCCGGTCTCCTCAACACTGATCGCTTATATGGATCGTTATTTAGATTTTCATTTTTTATTATTTTTTTAACATATTATAAACACTATATTACATTAGAAATCGACATTGTAATTGGCATTATCACATTGAAGAGTAAAGTGTGGGTTCAAAGTGTTCCATATGTTTCCTGTAATATTTAGATATTTTTTAATTAATTAAAATGTTCAAATACACTACAAAAAAATAATTACAAAAATCCTTTTTTTTATATTTAACAAAAAGGAAAAAGGGCTATCTGTAAATATAAATATTTTTTAATGTTTGCTATGAGAGGTTGTGATGTGAAGTTTTTATACAAGTTTTAGGTTAGATGACCTGATGGTTGTAAGAGGGAGAGGAAACATGGTTCTAATGCTGTTTTCTATAATCTAGATATATAGTTTCACAGATGTAGTAACTAATGTAATTTGTTACAAGGGAGATGTATTTTAAAATTTCCGACTGATGAAAGCCCTTAGTTTACATTGCACAGTCTGTGAAAATAAAGTTTATAGTACTGTGATATTCTGCCTCCATAGAGCAGATTCAGCTTCTTCTCCATTGCAACAACCCGTTTAAAACACATTTAAAGGTATAGTGTAGGATTTTCTTTTTCCAGATGGATCATGAAAATAAGTTTTTCTCCTCATTGTCAATCATTCTGGTGATATATTTACGTAAGGCCGTCCT
>NW_015151137.1:342996-343679 GCF_000732505.1 Cyprinodon variegatus
TTAAACAGAAAGTCACAGGCAAGCATTTATAGAA
Organism: Cyprinodon variegatus; assembly: GCF_000732505.1. NCBI lineage: Eukaryota > Metazoa > Chordata > Actinopteri > Cyprinodontiformes > Cyprinodontidae > Cyprinodon > Cyprinodon variegatus. The sequence continues at coordinate 343,031 of NW_015151137.1, forward strand.
ACTCTGGAGACTAGCTATTAAAAACCTAATTTTAAAGTAATCAAAAACAGATACATTTCATTAATAAAGGACAGATAAGTTACTAGTCCTTAATAAAGAGCATGGAAATCTAAACACAATTGCATTTAAAGATGATTTAATTAAAGAGCATTAATGATATAAATAAAAACTCATACATTTATGTATCCATTGTCTGTATCTGCTTGTTTTTCTAGGGTCATGGGTGTCTATCTCAAGCTGGGTGATTGTCAGGGTTACTGACTGTACAGGTCCCCGGTCCATCACAGGGAGACCCAAAGAGAGGAAGGGCAGTTTGCAGACTGGTGAATCTGCTGTCATTGGACTGTAGGAGGAAGCCAGACCTGTGGAGAAACCTCACCTGCGCAGGGAGATCATGCAAACCTCAGAAAGACAGAGGAACGTTCATCAACATTAGTCATAATGCAGGAAAATAAATTCAAAAATGTATGTTCCATAGTGGAAGTCCATCTCTTTAGAAGTTTAACTGGCTTTTATGCTCATGGTCCCTTTAGAAAGACTGATGTTATGCCTTAAACCATATTACTTCCTACAACAAAGTTGCTGAGATTGAACTGAATATCTTTTTTCTCTTTGCTTTCAAAAGTAAAAGTTAGTTAAATAGATTCCG